>NW_008751731.1:915291-1018920 GCF_000715545.1 Opisthorchis viverrini | reverse complement strand
CTATCCTGGTTTTGCTGTGGTGACAGAGGGGAAGTGGAGAAGATGAATCGGGAGTTTAGTGGCGCTGGATGTGGGTTTTAAAACTGTCAAATGGCTTGTAGTTAATGTGTTGGCTATCAAGTCACCCTTGTGGTTATTCACTAAGAGTATTCGACCTCCTTAATTCTTTTTTTCCAGCTTGGGAGTTGAATTAGAAAGGGTAGCCATTTTTGAAAGTGTTTTACATCGCTCAGGATCAGCAATCCGGGATGTTGTGGAGATTTTGTCCCTACAGGAAACAAAGCCTTCATTCTCCACAGTTCTTGTTTTAATAACTTCAGTATTACCACATTTTTCCTACACATAACTTGTGCCCCACATAAACGTTATTATCGAGACATGTGTTAGCCGACCGTTTGATGTCACGATAACTTGGATTTTCAGTAATATTCAAGGTAAAAAACTGACCTAAAGATTGTTTTGACGCGCATGGATGAGCCGCATATTTATTCAGCGCCATCCAGCTGGACAGGCATTTGAAGTGAGAGCACCCAAGCCAGAGAATGATGTGATTATGCACACAAACGGGTATCAGCCTGAAAATCGCCATCGAGTGTCCGACGGCTGAGTAAATTGAGATATTAAAATACAATTGTTTTATCGTTCTGACTGCAATGCCTCAACTTTTTGGGTCTAGTCAATCCGTCCACGAAAGCCAGTTTGTGGTGACAGAGATGCATTTGATTCCACACTAGCCTGCACTTTACACAGAGGTACCCTTTAGACGCTCTGGAGAGTCTTCACTGATCGCTGAGTCCCTGCAAAATTTAGAATACGTAGGTTCCAAATAGTACACAGAATAATAGAAACTGAGATCAGATAAAGCAGCGGCCAAAAGTGTCCTGTGTTGGCTTATATTGAGGCAAACTTGTAGTTTTTTGGATCGCTCTAATATTTTGAATAAGAAAAGTACACGTTGCTTTGATGAAGAAAACCACTCACAAGGTTGCTGAAAACTTTCCGACAGCCCGCGATCGCTTCGCCCCTATTGGGACGCATCGGTTAGGTGTAGTCTTCGAGTTTTTGTCAAACCTTACGTCCTACTTGAACCAAAATCGCACAAATTTCGGCAAATATCAGTCGTGGACTGTTCATTAATACTCGACACCCTTATGAACCGTTTCCCTCATGAAAATATACTGCTATACCTCGAATATCGTACCAACTGAAACATGGGGTAACCTTTGTGTAACACACTCGGTCGAAGAACATCGTAAACGAGAAATCCAGCTGGGTCTTCTGTAAAAGCCAAAATGGAATGCAAGTGAGTGAATTTGTCGAACACGCTGATTTGTTCCAGCTTTGTAACCTGCTCTACAGGTGGCGGTAACTACCGACTCCTGCCGATAAATCAGATTTCTCCACCTCTATAGGTCATCTTTACCAATAAAATTAAATGCCTCATTGATTCATCAGTTGCATTATCTACTTTGAGAAGAGATTCTGTAAAACGTCTCATATTTCCTGTTGTTTAGTGGAAAGCGTCCGTTTCCTACCAGCGTATGTAATGAAAATTTTAGGCCATCTGATGTCGTGGCATGGCATGTATGCATGAACAAAGTTTGTGCAGTAACATATTTCTGCCTCTTGGGATTAAAACGCTCATACTTACCCGACCATAGACAGTTCTGTGTTTTGCGTGCAAAATAGGTTCATCCTAATTGGAGAGACGATCACCTGTTTCATCGCTGTAACTGACAGCGAGATTTTGGTAAATACGTTTGAGAAGCTGGAAAAAATGCATAAGATCCAAGAGATTCACACGAGTGGCTTCACTGGAGTGGACGAACTAACAAAGTCACATGGTCAGTAAATTTCCTCTCCCAAGGGAAGCCCTTGGTGAATACAGACTTAACATAAAAGAGTATGTGTATATCATAGTTTTATTGCTTGATGTTATCAAGCCAGATCCAACAAAAAGTAGTTGAATGACCACCAACCACTTGGCCACTTTGTTCTTTGAACTACCAATCGTAGCTTAAATATGTGTGATTTACTCATATTTTGTGAGTCTACAGCGTTCTGGCATTAAACATTATCGATTTTGGAAGCTCGTATGTTTATTCGTGACCAACCCGTGATAGACTAACCTTTATCTAGTGACTGGAGTGTTTGCTTAAAATTGAAAGGTTCTTGTTTATCCTTTACCATAACATCATACGTTCATTGGAGATGAAGATAGTGAACGGTTTATTGGTATTGGTTGTCGCAGTGCAGGACAGGTTGTTTAGTTGTCATAGATTTATGACTAAAAAGGTTGAGCGGAAAGGATTTGTAGAGCACATTTCACAGTTTACAGATCAGTAGATGCGATTAAACGCCCTGTAGTTCGAATCGATTTTAAAATCAGTTTGCTTGGATAGAACGTAATAGTGGAGCTACAGCGTTATCAGGGTAAACATCTTCCGAAATAGGAGGATAGATAAAGAAATAACTCGACCACGGTCAAAACAGCGACAGCTTTCCTAAGAAGAGAAACATTTTGCACGAAATAAATTGTATGTTCAAGATTACACCGGATGAAAAGAAGAACCATTTGAGCTGTTCAAAATGAACGGCAAATTGAGATACAGAAAATAAAATGACTGGATCCCATAATGAAACACAGAAAATAAGTTAGCAAAACTATGGCACACCTGTACTGTGCTGTTGATCCATGTTTAAACGTCGTGAATGAAAATAAATCAGACTAAATATTTTCCTGGGAGAACAGACACAGAATCGTTTTGTCAAAATCATGGTAAGGATTTATTAGCATTCACTCGGTTTAAGACAAACTTCTAATTATATGTTGTATGTTACTGGAAATTTTTTCCCTGTAGAATGATAGTACGGCCGATACGCTTGGGTTCTGTGTTTTATTTTAACATTTGTTCAGGTCCGATTTCATTGGTCGGTTTGAGAAGCAATTTGAATGTAACAGCTGCTAAAACACTGTTTTTAGATAAGATCTCAGATAATAATGAACACAAGCGGCCTGCGGCGAGCTTCCACCGACAACTCCGAATGCTTATGAGGGGATATACTAAGTACCGTATAACAGTCTGGATGTCAGTCGTATCACCTCCCATACGAAACTGCATGATTGTATGTTTCGTTCTCAAATTGTGGGTAGTCGTCACACGGTAACGGAAATTAAGGTATTTTTACTTCGGGGCCAGTAGAACCAAACTCGCACAGCCCTTGAACACCATATGTGGCTGTGAGTTGTCCAAGGATATCCCGAAACCCCATCTGCTGCTTTAGATCAAGGGGATCTGAATCTACCGGCTCAGCGTTTTGATGGATGCACTCAGACATTATCTGACGTAAACTGCTTACCACATCGAGTTAGTCGATATATTCGACAGTGATGCATATTTCCAACCAGCAGGTCAGGTGATTCTAAATAGAGTTAGGTCGATCGCAATCCAAATAACTTAGCCACCTCTTCAAGCCCGAACACACACTAGTTACACGGCAAAGTTGAACAGGCTGTCTATGACTACTTCTGATTCCGTTCTGCTGTCACGTAAATGGTGCCGTTTCATTCCCACTTTTGCCACTTTGCTTAGCAAGTGGGACTTCTGTTCATTCTACAACAATGACACTTCACAAGAGCTCCCCCCGGAACATTCGCCTACGAAACTTCGCTCTACATATATAGACGCAGTTAGATGTTACTATGAACGTCTGGGGTTTCATTTTAAATGATGGTGCGGCCAGCGCTCTTATTCGGTTGGCCGACATTCGTAAGCACTTCTTAGCTCCATGTCCATTTTACTGGTGCTCCAAATTTACAAAGAGGAATTCGTGGGATTTTCGAATTTTTAGAAATGTGGGTGAATATATTTAGGTCGAAGGCCTGTGCAACTGGTAAGTTTTCCAAGAGAACTATGTTGTTACTTTTGCAACCAATAAAAATACCAGCTTAGTTGTCGAATCACAGAGGAGTATGACCGTCACATAACCCAACCTGGATTTGATTGGCCGATTGCACATAACTTGGATTCAAATGTGTCGAGCAGAGCAGTTTGGGTTGCAGGCATCCGCAGAAGGTAAAAATTCTATTGAATCAGTTTACATGAGATACAACAATTGAACACGTTGCTCTTCCATGTGGTTAGCAACAAGTGCATTAAATTTGTTCGAACGCTGCCACTGCGGTTTGGCACCAACTGTTCCCACAAAAATCTCAACCTATCACAATGCTTCCACCATGGATTCTTACAATGCTTCGTTGTGTTTCAATTCAAGCTCTTCTGAGCTCACGGACCCATATTGCCCCAATTCATCTGGTAAATCCATGATAGCCCATGCAGGTCTGGCCGTCGGTTCACTAGCCACTGCAACACATTTGGCACTCATATTTAGCCTCCGCAGTGGTCTTGTACAACTCTACGGGCCGTGTCTTTTAACCTCCATGTGGTCCAGCTTTCTTCACAGCTTGTTACTTTTTGCTAGTGCACAGATTTCAAGCTTCGCACGTCAAAGTGAAAACCTCAGTACCGAGTTTTCTACGCAGCTATTAACCTGTCAACTTATTGATTCATTACTTCATGCGACGGCACTAATCACGCATCTAAGTTTATTAATTGGCTTATTTGGACAATACCAACAAATAAAACGAAACGAATTCTACCGAACTACGTTCATTCGGAAGGATGCTACGCACCGTCGGAATTCGAGATCCATGTGCACACCAATTTCAAATCAGGTTCCTGTATTAACTTCTGTGTGTACTACTCCGGACTATGAGTGCAAGCTTAGTGGGCATCCAAAGTCAGTTCTTAATCGGCATTCAACTGAAGAACTACACCGGTGCACGCAACCCTCCCAGACGATGTGGACTGGTAGAGCGAAGCTACCGAATTACACTATCGGCCGCAGACATCATTGTTTCCCCCAGGGTTACTGTCACGCCGATTGGTCTTGTATGGGACCACCTCTGAGTGTATTACTCTCATTATTACCAGTATCCTTTGGACTTTACTCTACATGGACTTTTGAATTAAGTAATCCTTGGAATGTGGCCTACGGAATCGTCAATTGCGGAGGTGTGGGAAGTTGCCTAATAGCATTCCAATGGCTACTTTATCTACCACTTGGACTAGTCTTTGTTTGTGAATCCCTGCTGATAACTTTCGTTGTAACCCGTCCGGCTTACAGCCAAACTGTTGTGTTCGGTACACAAAGTGAGATAAACGAGCATTTACACTTCAAGGCGCAATTTGGCATGCATTGCAAAATGATTATCAGTCAAATGGTCGTGTGGATTACCGCATTCATCTCAAATCACGTGTGTCTCACATCCCTTTGGCAGCTGTATGCTCTTTTTACCGGACTCCAGAGTCTTTTCCTCATTGTAAGTTGTGTTTTGTCAAGACCTTTCCTTGAAGTTATCTTTAAGCGGAACGACCCTCTGAGACACTTGAAGCTAGACAATTTGGCAATGAACATGCCACTTGCCATGAGACAGACTGGTGGGAAGCCGAATTTACCACATTCCGCGGCTGTTTCAAGTAGAATGCATCTCATTCAGAATTGAGTGTTTCTGTATGAATATCTTCTAAAGCCTTCCATAAGTAAAGTCCGTTTTATTCTGCCACCATTTCAGTGGTATTTTATTTTTCTATGTTGAACAGGATGTATTTCTAAAAATTGATGTAAAAAAACTACAGTCAGGACTAATATAGACAAAAACATGGGAAGAAAGGGAATCTGGTGAGAAGCGTCACTTTGTAAAAGTGAATGTGGGTAAAAGTAGTACCAAGATATTACTCAACAGCAGCACTCGCGCTTATCGTGCGTTGTTTAGATGATCGAGCTTCATTCATCGTGTGTAAAACCCTCAAAATGCTCCACATGGGCCGTTATTGTTGCAAGACGTTTTTGTAGATCTTAGATTCAGTGACCGAAAAGAATTTTCTCTGAGATTCCAAATTAAGAATAGGATTTTCGTCCGCACCCACAGTGGTACGCTGCCACGGTCATTGTACTGTAAAGTTCACAACCCGAAATAACGGCATTGTCATCTGCTCCGGTATGCATCCACTTCGGTATTCAAAATTGGGTGTCGCAAAAGTGGGTGGGATATTCATGTTAGTTGTAAGCAGTCCAACAAAAAGTATTATTATACATATCGTTGATAACAGTAGGGTGACCAAAGGGTCCTGGATGCAATGAACAAGCTCAAAAAGTAGCTTAATAGGAAGAAGCATATATGCTTTATCCCTCAAGAGCGGGAGCCTTCGAAAAACAGTAGATTTCCGGTCTCAGCGTGTTCAGTTTTAGAGGAGAACCAAAACGATATCCGAATCCGCTGGGTTATGTTTTCGTTCTGACGCATCTACGAATCGCAGCTCCGTAATTCGTCGTGCCGAGTCCTAGGAGACCTGACCGCAGTTAACTTACGGATCTAAATAAATCGAATGTCTGCAAAATTATCTGATTTCGTACAGTAACCCTTGAAGATTTACATACGGTTGTAGATGTTCAAAGGCTTCTCTAGTTGAGGCCTTTGGGTTGATGAGCTTCGTTGGCCGTTAGCTCGGATTTACATACGGTTGTAGATGTTCAAAGGCTTCTCTAGTTGAGGCCTTTGGGTTGATGAACTTCGTCGTTAGTTAGCTCGGATTTCGGTTACTAAATTTCTAGAAGTCAACGGTAGGTGGCTTTCTGGTCAAAGGCCTTGACGAAGACTACAGAATGCATTCTTTGGAAGCAGCGAAATTTGGGAGCATGAGGTACTGTTTCTTTGCACTTTTATACCGAAACGAAGCTCAGGACTCACGGGAGCGAAAGCCTTATTTGAAGCCATCGAAAACATCATTTGAATACGCTCTCAAAAGTTGGGAGGAGTGATCGCATTATGAAAGGTTGCATGTTTCTCTCCAAGTTTGGCAATCATAAGTTTGATAGCCACCTCCAGTTCTCTGACTGAACGTTCTCTTCAGTGAATAATCTTCCCTGGTGGTTCCATCCTTACTTTACACAATATATAACTGTCAGTAAATACGTTCGTAGTCCTATAGCTTCTTTGTGCTGTTCCACTAAAACGCTCAGGTGTTAGCTTTAGTTGACACGACCTGTCATTTCACAGGTCGGGAGCTGCGTTTAGTCGCAAAACGACCATCAACTGCAATGTGCTGTATCGATTTGGATGAATAGATGTCGGTTGATCTTGAAACGAGCTGAAGATTAGAGATGGCGCTGCCAATCCCTCATGTGGTGGTTTTTTCCACATTTAGCTGTTAAGCTGTCGTAATAAAAGGTCATTTTTTCTACTTTTGTTTGATTTCTCTAGAATGGACAGTTTATGGTGAGAGAAATTTTATCACTTAACCATGTTATTCGTATGGTTTCTTAGATGGGGTTACTTGGGAATTGATAACTTGGCGGTTGATCTGGTAACTGACTCACCGGTCAATCGGAAGTCCATTACGAAACTCAGCAAACAGAACAGTAACCACATAGGCAACTATCAAAAACCGCAACCAAGCTGCTAGTGTCCCAAATTTGCTCAGCGGATTTTCCCCCTGTAGTAGTTTGCACGGCGTTTATAATGAATAAACTGGCGTTGTCTAAATGGAAGCTATTCCATGCTCTACTTTCAGCGTCTTGCTGTAGTGCACCACACTGAAAACATGAGGGTTGTGCAAGAAAGATTTCAAATACATCGATTTTTTCACAAGACAGTCGCTTCGGTCTAGTCACTATTACATCCAAAGAATAATGAAATAAACACCGACTGTGACAATGCTTTTCAGCCTGGGTTAAGGGAAGTAGAGAATAAAAAATAGGCTGCTGATCAGCTGCTAAACGGTTAAGTGCTCAACAACTGCAGATGGATGCAGGCTTGAAACTCCATGAAGTTTCATGAGGTGCGTACGGCCGATAACTCCCAATAAGGATGAAACAACTGTGCAGTGTTTCTCAGCTTTTCAGCATAGATTGGCTTCACTTACAGGATGGAAATAATTGTCTTTATATGGATGGTTTGGCGAGGACCATTTCGTTCAACGTGTGAAGCCTGATGAATCAGTAGCCCCTGGCTTCAGCTAGAGTGTTATGCCAAATCCATACATCAGAACGGCAACTCGTAAGCCGTTGACCTTCAATAGTAAGTGCGCACTTTTCCACTCCTTTCTGTCCCAATAACCCTTGGGAAACGGGAANAGATTCTGTATTATCAAAAAACCACTCCCCGAAATCTTAGGGCTGGAAAAGTTTTTCAGAGCCTGAACCTCATGGAATGGCTAAAAGCACCGTGAGTTATTATGATGCCCCATGTTCTCCTCACTCTACATCTACCGTTACTTCAGCGACGCCTCTACGAAGCTTGACATCACCTATGGCATTCGTCCAGAGCGTTATTCACGATCTAGTTCTGTGTTCATTTGGCTGACCTTACTTCACGAAGCATCATCTGTTTGAGCTGGATGCCGAACCTGAATATGACCAAGCTAAGCTACCTAGCCAATATCAACTATACGCTTGGAGAATATAGATGTACTTGATACCTGTGATGCTGGCTTGTTAAGGCTGAGATTTGTGTACCAAAAATAAACGCAGCCAAAAGGAAAGTAACAAAACTGGTGCTACCAGTACCCCTAATTTCAAGTGCCAAAATTCCCACGTCGAAATAGTTTCGGAAGGGAGAAATGTGTCTCCTCATGAGGTCACTTTCGTCAACTAAAGACCACTTTTTTATTGGGTGTCTTAATCACGACTTTTCCAAAAAATGGTTCACAAGATGGTCGAAGAGACGCAGAACCAACACATGACTTCCCACTGAATGCTCCCAATAGACAGGGGACGTGGAGAAATCTAGCAATGTGTTTGTCACCAAAATGGTCCTAATTTGCAAAATTTGTGATAAAGGCTAGAGCATATACAGCTTCTTACGAAATTTATTAAATGTTAAGGCCAGTGTGACATTTCGTAGAGGCATTTTTAAATTCAGCAAGTTTTCCCACATCAAAGTGAACCAGTATATGGGACAAAAAACGAGTTGAGTTACTGGTTACTCGTTACGGTTCACTGTGGTTATTTCAGCAGAGAATCAAAAAATCCTGGGGGCCAATAATATTGTATACAATTTTATCGACCAAGTAACCGTCCCTTCTTCAGATATTTCTGTCTGTGAACGTTAAACATTCAGGAAAGGTGTATAATTTGCGGAATCGGGTGACCGCATGGATCTTTGAGTTCAAAATGGTCACGAATCCGGGTCAGCACTGTTCGGAACAAAAGCAGAAAGACTAACTGTAAGCTTCGGATGGGCATTAAACGACGGTTGATGTTTAGACCTGGAATAGTGTTTCCACAACCTAGTGAATGTGTTGCCTATTGCGGAGTTAAGGGTACATAGGATCAGCAAAACAGTAACGGTTAGACCCGATACCCAGAGGTAATTTTTGGACTTTTTCTGCCATAAGGTCCACCGTAAGTGCTATAGGGCCAGGATTCAACTCTGCGCTTTTGAAAATGCTTTATACTACGAAAGTTTTCATTCCATCAAACACGTGAAACTTTTCTGTCGCTTGTTGAATGCAAGTTACTGCAAGGCTGGTAGCATATTTGGAATTTGTCTCGTGCGGTAATTTTTTTATAGATACTGTCGTCTGGTTGATGCCTTAGAGGCATTGTGAGCTAGGATTGCCGGAACTGCGACGTAAAAAGAAGTTCCAACTGCAAATTCTAGTCAAAGCCTTGGTTGATCCCAAGAGTTGGACCGAAACTCCAGCTGGGTGAATGATCAGACCAGTGATCCCAGGTGCTGCCACACGAAACATCTCGACGTTATGTCATTATTGGAGACCTGATATAACATTCTTTGCTTGAAATACGTACGCGCAAATTAGATGCTATTGACATTCTCAATAGCCCATATTTAGTTCCCGCCTTCTTTAAAACTATCAGGAATTTCGAGGTCAATTTCGGAATTTTTTAAGGAATCTTGTTAGTTTTAGGATAACGGTTCCAGCAGTTTTGTGCAACGGATAGATTTTATACGCTATGAGCTACAGACACTCGGGCTTCTTCTTTATTCAACCATATAACGGGGATTAGCCGAAATATAGTGTATAAATCAAGCTGTCAACACGCTGCTCTTATTCATACATCAATTCAAATATAGAAATCATTTGAATACGTTCATCATGTGAACATCAGTGCCAATTAAATATTTTTGTTTATAAAAGGTCAACTTCACTGGATTTAATAAATCTCTGGATGATCCATTAATGCTAAGAACTACGTCTCTTTCCAGTGCCTCTGATTATGGTTGAAGAACATCAACTTGGTCGACACCCTTGCTTTCCACTCCAATTTCAATGAGTTTTTAGCCTTTGTCATGTTTATTTTTACACCTGTTCACACACCGGATGGCACTATTTCTGCTGATACTGTCCAAGAGACAGACACGAGCTTTCTTGCATGTTTGGAGCAGTGACAAGGTATCGAATTTCAGCGCATGTTCAGGCCAGGCCGGCTTAGGTATTACGAGCGAGGTAACGATGTTGGGTGGTTTATTGATCCGGGCAATCTGCTGTTTCCCAGTTAGCTAGTCCAACAGGGTGAGACTGTGTAAGTCACTTTCGCATTCCACACCACCTACCTGTGGGTAGGGCCAAATCAGTAATCGATAGACCCATTTCGATAAATGTTTGAGTAGGTTAAACAGGCCTGGAGACAAATGCAGAATGAGTTGCGCCTTTCGCAATTTTAATCAGTTAGTCTCATCTTGACTTGAAACATATGGAGACGTGCCACTATCTAGCTAATATATCTGGAGTTATTTGAGTGAAGAAAGTTGAACCTCAGTGTAGGCCATGTCAATAAAACCGAGACGTGTGAGAACTAGATGTACTCCAAAGAAAGTCCAGCCTAGTGAAATACACTCGTTTGTGAACTAATTTGGCTGAATTCAGCTGAATCTGTCATACATACTGTTTCTCTTCGACTAAATGTGCCCCGCTATGCCGTCTCATATTTCAGTTGATACAATATTCGAGATTTCACAGTATATTTTCTTAACCGAATCACAGCCATAGGACTTTTGAAAGGTGTTCGAAAGTCACGACTGTTTTCGTCCTTCTTTAGGCTCTTCAGGTCAACACAGTCCCCAAGTTTCCGTCACTCTTTCTGTCGGGGAGGTCACATTCCTGAATGTAATCCCGAACCTGGTGAGACCCTTAAACTGTGCCAAAATCTTAATAGGAAAGCCGATGAGCAACCAGCCAATTGACCAATCAAGTAATTCAAAGAAGGTCGACGAGTGTTCGGGCACAGAAGCACGACCGACTGTGATGTGCGTTCAAAAAATTCACAGAAACGCGGTCGATAATGATAGGTGTTCACTAAACATCGATCAGACAAACTGCTCCTTATATAGCGCGAGGCCCCTTGTAACTTTTGGTCTCGCTTGTTCGCAACAAAGCTGCTGTGTTCCTTGTTGTGGGTCTTTCTTTGGTACCAAGACGCTGGAGCGGGGACAGTATTAGATAAATCACTTTCGTTCTGCTAAAACCCATTGTTTACACAACTGGTGAGGTATACTGCTATGCAAACTAATTTGGTTTTAGGGGGAATGTCTAGTTTATGGTGTTTTCCAATTCAGTGACTGTACAACTACCACCACATTTATCAGTTGACACGACGTTCGAAGCATTGCGGAAGGAATGACTCCGACAAATCACAAGGTTGTTCCGTCAAACTTAATTCAACTACCTTTATGTATTCAGCAGTCGTTTGGTAGTGTGCAACTTGATTAGCCCTTGCTCACAGGCTGCATATCAGACTCCGATGCATGCGGCAAACCGACTGTAAACACGTAAAACTTTGTATGAATTGACTGAAGATGGCGTCACTGGAAGCTGGTTTCTTTCGATTATATGGCCTTGTTTGAGAGTAGTATGGTGAACGCGATAGGCAAATGTTCAACAAGGACCATTATCAATCCTAATCATGAGGACGGACATTGGTTATCCAGTACCATATTTCCGTTGCCAGAATTCCTTCCTCACTGATCTCGGAAACATCCAGCTTTATATCATGCATATGCAAGGGTTTCCGTCGGTTAATTTGAGGCTTACTGTGACTGACCATGGTTGTTCTTGCTGCCTTAGCCTTAGAACCAACTCCAGCCAGTGGTAAACATCCCATGTGTCTCACACATCAATCGCCTCATTGCACCCCAAAGCCAACGCAACCACCCGATCAGAAGGTTTAGAAGACTAGCCTACCCTCCACTCGTCTCTGTATGGGAGATTCAACGAAAATCGAAGCGCCTTTCTGTAAATCTTTCATGTTCTTCCCCTATACGGAACGTTCGGATGGGAACAGGCAAACAGACGGAAGAATCAAATGTTAAACTAGAGGAGAGGACAATCGACGATAGCTCAAATAGACTGATAAACAACAGCCATCAGGACCAAATGCGTTGGGGTTTTCGCGTTTAAATCACAAATTTATATAGTAGCAGAAATCACGTGGAAAAGGTTAAGATCGGGACTACATACAATTTAGGGAAATAGAAATCAAAGGAATGGGGGTTGGATGAGTGATAGGTCAATTGGTCACGGAATCAGGTAAGTGACGTCAATGTCGGACGGACTTGTGGAACCGGGTGTTCCGTAGGCCAGTTCAAGTTCAGAGGTCGCACAAGTTTCTTTTGGATGCAAAGTCGCGGATCCAGCAGTCGGATTCCAATCGCCCCTGCGATCGATAGTAGTTTGGATCGTACCGGTCGTGATCGGTTCAGAGGTACCCGGTATGTAATGGTGAAAGCTTGCTCCTTGTCTATGACATGACAGGTTTCGGCCAAATGTGATGCAATCAGGCTTGAGCCTTGTTTCTTCCCACTACCACTCAGAGATACGGGATTGTGTTCTCGAATTCTGTCCGACAAATGCCTTGTCGTACGACCAACGTATGATGCTCGGCACGAGCATACAAATGAGTATACACAAAAGCTGGTGGCAGAACCTGGCAATTTGTCCTTCAAGCAGAATTTGATAATGGGGCTGGAGTTGAAGGTCAAACATAGAGTAGCGTCCAAGTACGTCATATCAACGGAGTTTCTAAGCCTTCTGGTGATTAGTTCCGCAACCGAGTCACCTCTGAATGGAAGCCTCATGTATACGGGCTTCTTCCTAACAGAATATTGTGTAGGTTTGTGCTCAACGGCTTCCATGGTCTTGAGTACGAACCTTTCAGGATATCCGTCTGCAGGAATGTGCGTCCCAAGAACTTTAGTTCTTCTAAGCAGTCGGGCGAGTATATCTTCTTTGCTCTCTCGGTCAGGCATCTAATTAGGTTGCGTTTTTGTTGCAACGGAACGAAGCTATCAAAGTGAATATACTGACCTTTCCACGTTTGCTTACTGTGGACCTTGCGTTCTATGGTCCCGTCGGTCTTCTTTTTAACATTGACATCGAGGAAGCTTAACTGTCCGTTTTGTTCTGATTCGATAGTAACCTTGATATTAGTATGGACTGAATTGAAACTGCTTAGTACGTCTGTTGTGCTGATGGTTTCGTCGGCAAGTACAAAAATGTCGTCCACGTAGCGACGATACAATGTTAACTGTCCAATGAGCGCTTCTAATTTTTGAGTCTCTAGCTTGGTTTAGCTAATTAACACACATGTGCCAGTTGGCATATTTCAAAAGTAACCTTACAGCCTCCTCACATTCCAACTTCAGTGCCTTTAAAAGTAGTAGTTTTTATACAGATTTCCGAGAAAAGCTGTGCGCGATGTTGAGACAGATTGTCTTCAATCGAAAGATTAACAAGTACGAGTTGGATTGATTTCTGAAGAAATCGTGAGTATCCCCGCAGATCCTAGTTCTCAAACGTGCCAGATTTTCACTGAATTATAAACAGCCTTCATGCTTGACGTTTTCGGATATTGTGCGATCCTTTCAAAAGTTTGCAGGAGAGTTTTCGCAACGATTTGTAAATTTATACATAATTACTGAAAAATTATCGCGGATAAGTTGGTTTAGTATGCGACAGTTGGCGAAATATTACCATATGTCAAGTATGTGCTATTTCAATAAAAGAAAACTGTCATTAAGTACTTTTTAAAAATTCGTGAGGAATCGACAGTAGACGAGTGAGATTCCTCTCTTCAGACGTCATCCTTAAATGCAAATGATGAACCTATGAAGGTTTTTAAAACCCTCTTTAGCACTAACGAGAAACGGCATAGTAAACCCATAGCTAACAACGAGATCCAGGCAGGAGTCCAGCGAGATTAAGCAACCATTTGAAGTGAACTTTGTGACTAAAGACTGAGTGGCGCTGAATCCTACGTGCGTGTTAATCACACTACCGAATGAATTCTCGTAGTCAACCGGCTATATGCTCAACCACTCACCACAAGTACATGAATTTCTGTGGAAGTTCGTGAGATACGAATTGCCCAACATTCTCACTGGGGATAAAACAGCTGCACACTGTCTCTCTGCCTTTCGGTGTACATTGTGTTCCTTGATTGAGCGAAATCGTGACCGAACCTCACGTTCAAGTGAAAGTAATGCGATTTGGGAGAATAATCTGAAATAAATTGTGAACTGTTGCTCTGCAGTGCATCCAAGAAAACCCGTGATTCGTCTTATATCCTGCGACGTGACCTTTGGGGTGAATGAGGTACTGTTGTCCGGAAGGATGGCTGATTGTTTAGTCATGAGCCAGGATAGACTCTGCTCCACTGAGAAAGTATTTCAAGATACTTAGCTTTACCGTCTGCAGTGCCCTATCTCCTGGGATGTTTGATCAATTAATTGCACAGGACTTTGGCTTAATTTGGTTTCAAACATTACGTAGTGCTCTCTTCACGATCAGACGACATTTGTCATTGGCGGGTTGTTTCCCCCCAGATGATTTCTTGGATGAGCACACTTTGAATGAAGCCAGCTAACTCTCACTGAAAGTCAGTGTTTGGAGTTGCATGGAACCATTGCCAACCTAAGTGCGCCCTGACACAGACAAGGGGGATTAATCATTGACGATCACGAATGGACAAACCACTATTGAATATCCCTGTTTTTGTGTTGTCTACTTGCCCAAATGAACATACGCAGAGCGAAAAAATGAACCGAATGTGTGTACACCTGTCAGACCTAGGTAAAACTTGATGTGATTATGCAACTAAGCAGAAGCGCTTCTCGGGAAAAGAGCATCCACTGACATATGACGCAAATATCAGATGTCACATATCAAATATCGCATGTCATCTCGACGCGCAAGGTCAGCTGGAAGGTGAACAAAGACAAGTAGGATCATGTTTCTATCTATCTAATATTCAACACATTCGACTTATCACACGCGCTTGATTTCAGTTTGCTAACAAGCCGGTAGGTTATGAGACAAGTTTGCGAACGAATCAGCAATTCAGTACAGATCACATTTAAGCTTCAAATGACGCTTCACAAGCTGTGATAATTTCTGACAAGTATCTAAATTTGAGTCTGAGTAGACGCTGGTTAAACAATACTGTGACGTAGCGTGCACACCATGAATTCTAGGTCTAAATTCATGGCGGGTGACTAAACAGGGATGAGGTGCACGATTTAGAGCTTCGAATTCGGCACCTATCTGAAAGCTTCCCCTGGTCTCATTCACAACAGCATAGTGTGATAAAAACTAACCTCGCCGATATTTTGCCTGGCTCAAAAATATATGCAGTGCTGATGAGCCCAAACAAGAGCAAAACTCGAATCTGGCGCTTCCCCTTTGGCGTGGACTCGCCATAATAACTGCGAAGACAGGAAGAGGACTGCTGAAGAGGTTTGAAATAGGTATGATCGTATCCTTCTCATACGGCGAAAGAAAGAACGCCTTCGCTGCGGGGTTGTTTATTGGGAAACACCAACTGAGCAGTTAGAAACTATTGAATAGGGAAGCAAAACTCTCATATGCATCTTGTTTATAAAAGCTATGAACCCGAATTTTTCTCGAACGCGTCTTCCTGAACTTTCCTGGATGCTCACTGACTATCACTCAAAGGTAAACGAATGCTACAAAGCGATTCCACAAATTACGCAACAAATCTCAATTTTCGATAGACGCGAAGCGGAGTTATGAGAAAACCACATCCTACTCGCATGCTTCATCAGTAGTGTCCACCGTTACAATGTTGGTAAAAAACAACTACCAGTCGGAATCGAGATAAATAGACGTGAAAATCGGTAGTGAACGGTTAAACGTTCCTCAGAACTCGTGTTAGGAGGCCAGGCGGGCTTAAGCAGTGGTTTTATGGCACAGGAGTGCCTGCGCTTTTACCTGGAATTTCTACACTCAAAGGTGGGGTGTGTAAAAAACTTGTGTGCTAGTGGTTTCGGCAATGGCAAATACCTCTGACTTAGTCGCTTTCGGGAACCCTACTAGAACTTTCTAAATCGGTTTAAAGATTTAGTCGTATATCCGGTGTTGGTAATTAGACTAAAATCGAACTATTGCTGGGACGCGGTCATTCTTCGGAATACTCAGACAACTGCCTTGTTGTTCCACCGATACATTCGTCTTCTCAGGAGCATATGAACTGCTGGATGCAAATAAGAGTGGTCTGACAAGAAAACCTTCACATGTTCTTTGTTGAGACGGTGCGTGGCCAAAATGGAAGTTCTGTTGAATGTTTTGTTAATCCTTGTACCATAGCTTCATTTTATGGGTCATCTTTGATAGACATGCTTTGGTATCAAGGTATTCGGGGCAGAATGCATGTAGCCTATTTGTGAGGTCTGGTTCGCAAGTGCTTCCCAAGAATCCTTTCGGTCAATCAATAATTTAATCTGGGGTTGAAACCCCTGTATGGCCAAGAATGTTGACTAATAATTGGCTCTAATAAGAGGAAGATTGAGTCCATTGATTTGTCCTTTTGGTGTGGACTCACGGGAATAATTGTTTCATGTCAAAAGGAGGACCGAGTGACATTAACGTAAATTTTACAAATCTCGAAAACACCCAAAACATCCATAGGTTTATCGGGGATTGTTTTTCCTGCTTCAGGCTGTCTTTTGAACGCACTGTTTTGTCTGACCTCAGTAGAACGAAGCCTTTAAGCGCGCATGCTGTCCAGTCCATATTGGCTCACGGTACACGGTTTGTCGACAATACCAGTCGTGTGTTCAGCTTAATGATACATCAAGAAGGGACATCTGGTTTTCTGCGTAAATTCACAACTTGATTAAATAGCTTCGTCTGTCTAAAGATCACTATCGGACCAAAATAAATGGCGTTGCCCAACTGAACAGGATCACCGATTTAGCTATCATGAAAACCATAGTTGACTTTCTTGCCAACCAAAACGGAGTTCCAGAGCTTTAAAATAAACTGACAGGTAATTAGTAACAATAATAGTGACAGTAATCAACGTGTTAACCGTCGAATATTTAAAAAAAAACACCCAAAAACATCAAGTGCTCCACGCTTTATGGGTGGTCTTTTACAACAAGATCATTAGTTCATAAACAGTTTCAAGTGGCGGAAAGAGACAATTTTGCCTATTGGATAAGGTGGGTAATTGGAGGATGATAGCCCAGGTGATATAAGGTAACGGGTGATGCAATGAAGAATAACGTCGCTCTGACAGACAATTAGTATCTCACTTCAACTGTAGTCTCCTCTTGGTATGCCGTTCAGGAAGTAGAGGGATAAATAGGATATTTTATAACGGAATATCCTAATTTGCCCTGATCGTTTATGTTCAGCTTACGGTCGTTAATCAAATATATTCCACATGTCGGCCTGTTGAATCTAACTTAACCTAGTAATGATTCCCCATTGATTTGCTTACTCCGCCTATGTACTTTTGACTTCTGATTGTTTTGCTTATTTCTACCTGCCACTCAGGAGCTGTTCCGTCCGACAATTGTGTATTAGGTATCGGTGATTGCGGGATCTTTTAGAACACACACGCACATGACTCACATTTGGACAATCGTCCTCCCGTCCTCCCGCAATCATTGCGGTGGGTGCATACCATACTGAACTCGAGTTTCGCTCTTATTAGAACTCATCAGCAGTGCATACCCAATGGCCTTGTCGGGGTTTGAGTTCCGCACATCTGACATGCGAGGCGAGCGTATCACCACTACTTTACCGGCGCACACTGGGCTAATCCGGATTTTTACGTTTCAACAAGTGAACACGTTCGCGCTAAGTGATGTGTATTAGCATGCGTCTTTGTGTGAATGTTTGCAGGTAACCCACTTACCCGTGCGCGTTCGTGTTCCATTTGCTCAACCCAAATTGAATTGAGCATCACAAGACTGTCGTCAGAAAAGGCAACCGCAACTCACACTACTAGCCATCATTCCACTAGCCGTTATTTGGTGTACAAACGTTGTCACTGCGACAGACTTGTACACTTGTTGAGGCTACGAACGTGAAAGATTGAGGTTTGTTGTATAGGTCTGCTCACCCTTTTGTAAATAGTAACGTAGAGTTTCGAACCCAATTCTTCGTTTTGGTATTGTCGAACCTAGGCGTCGCTCAAAGTTCCGTACCGGGAATCTCAGCATGATCAATGTAAGAATCCACACAAAATACAGGTTTTCACAATGTTCTCTTTACCTAACAAGTTCGTCACTGACGGCCTTCATTTGGATTTTACTTGGACGCAGGAAGCTCTTGCTTTCAAGACCATCCGGATGTTATCAGGATGTGTAATCTGGTCAAAATATACTTCCTGGGACATTAGGTTCGACATACAATAATAAATGAAGCGACAGATGAGCCAAGGAGAAGACTAGGTGAAGAAAGTCGAAGCCTCAACAAAAGAGACCGGTGAATTCCTTTGGCCGAAAAATTTAATCCGCCCAAAACAGCATCGTATTTGGTTAACTTGAGGTTATATTATTGCGGTACTGTTGTAAAATAGATACAGTACAGTATTATCACAATGCTATCAAACAAAGCTCTCAGATCGCGAAAACTGAAATCCTGCATCTAAAAGTTGGCGTTCCATGAAGTAAGTGCATAGTCCTAGGAGGGGACACTTCAGAGAGGAGGAAAACCTGACGAAAATTAAGGGTTACGTCTTGGGGTCCCAATGGAGCAGTAGCAATGTAGTTGAGGTTTATGGCGATTGGTTACAGAACAACGACCGACAGCTTCGTCATGTTTTCAAACAGAAGAGACGTTGGTGAAAACTAAGGGAATAAACCCACCTCATGAGGGCCAAAGTAGGCTGTGGGCTGTCGAAAAATCTCCGATAACCCTTTGAGTTAACCTCTCTTTCCTTCTGTCTGAATGGGGCAAAGCAAATGATAACGTGTCACAATTTATGTTACATATCAGTTCCAATAGAACAGATAAAGGGGACACGATATTCCCAACTTTGTAAGTAGTATTATTTAATTTTATTTTTTCTGACTAAGAAATCCACCAAATTTCTCTGCTTTGACAAGTTGGGAAATGGTACACATGAGAGACAGAATGGATCTTGGAGTCTAACTTTCTTTCCTTCCCCTTCACATAAAAGCATGGATTTGCAGATTATTTCAGTTCATCAATCTTTGGTCCCTTGGTTTCACACCTCCAATCATGTTCTGAGAATCTGACTGTCTACTCGAATAGCATGGCGTTTTATCCTTTCTATTCACTTGACGTATAGGATTTTGATATAAGTTGCCTGATCAATGAACTCTGTTTTGATTTGTAATCCGTGAACTTTGGCTTTGCTTTTCTATTCGCTAATCCAAGTACATCAAGGGAGCATTCCAAAACCACGGTACAAATCTTTTGAAGCAGGAGGTACGCACACATTGCGATGGTCAGTGAGCAATGAATTTAAGGCCAGAATGTCATTGGGTAGCTACGTTTTGGATGGGAATGAGCTAAAATTTACGGAAAGTAAAACACTCCTTTGGTAGGACTCACCAGTTTGATGGGATAGGAGGACCATTGTTCAAACCGTTGTTCAACCACCAACACCTGAAGCAAAATGTGTCCAGCAGATTTGAAGCTTCTGTGGTGTCACTTGAGTAAGAAGTCCTGACTGGCGGATCAGTCGATCGACGAATCCAAGGATGGGTCGTCGTTCGAGGCGTCGGGCGTTCCGCTCACATCACTCAAGCGCGAACATGTCCGCTTGTTCAGATGTGAAAATTCGGATAAGTCCAGCATGTGCTGATGGGTTCACGGTAACACGCTCGCCTCGCATACCTGACGTTGGGAGATTAAACCCCAACAAGCCACTGGATGTGCATAGCTGATGAGTTCTAATAAGAGTAAAACTCGAGTCCAGTCCATTTGATATGGACTCACCTGCCTAAAATGTTGGCAAACGATGCCGCAAGCCGAATTATTCAAATAGCCATTCTTTAAACCAAGATGATGTCAGATAAATAAAGACAACTGGAAAATACTGAAACTACACACGTGATTATTGATAACAAGGTTCAAAAGAGAAATTCGGATGCCGAGAACAGTTAGGAATAAAATCTAACCGATTGTTATGAATGGGCGTATCATATTTCTGAGCTCAAAAACCAAAAACTGTCAAAAAATGAGTCTCCGCATTGAAGAGATTTCTTACCTTGTATTTGTGAAGGATAAACCAACGGTTTTGACGAAACTTTCCAGAAATGGTTTTGACCACAACTTCCTCCATCTACCTAAAATGATTATGAACTATTCAATCCACCGTTTCACTCACGCAGATCGTTTTTACCCCGCTGCTACGTGCAATCCCTGTCTATTACACGTTCCGGGTTTGTATCAATGTCCTACCAGCCGTCATTGATACTTGCGAAATGAGTTGCTTGCCATCAGCAGCACGTCTGATGTTTATCAGTTTGTTCGGCCAGAAATGAGCATTGATCAGCGGTTGTCGGAGTGTCACTTTTGAGCAGACTCATGTGCCCCTGTTACGGAAATCCACAGTGCCTGTCACTTTTTCCGTGCCCTGCAAGCCGGCAGCGGAAATCAGATGGATTAAGGCTATTCCCAAAGAACTATTTTCTAGATGAATAATCATGAGGAGCATGTGGCATCTGCGTTTTTTTCAGAAAAGCATATCGCTTTGTGTACAACCTGTTCAAGTGCCACACGAGAAATAAAAGCCCAGATAATTGTTTCTGTCTACTCGCACCAGAGTGCAAGCTTAATGCAAGGTAGATTCAGAGTCAAATGCTTGGATTAGAACCTATACTTTTGTAGGCTGCTCACCGCTGATATTTAGACATAGGAACGGAACAGCTTTGGTGTTCTTTTCGAATTTTCTGGTGAACTTAGGTTGGGGGAATGTTTCTACTGAAGTTTTAAACCCTCGTTGCCAATCCAAAGGTAAATAATCTGACCAGGGGAGGAAATAGTACCACGTCACACTGGTTTCTATCCCAGTACTTACCCTTCCTAGGGCGAGTCGAGTGCCGGTCAAGCTGTTCAAATCCTATGGTTTGAAGTTAGTGCCTACGCGCGAGCTAATCCCGTTTGGTACATTTTTTGTTCACGAAGCAAGATATCGCTAGTTTAAGCTGCCAGAAGTTCGTAATCTATGCGCTTCAGGAGGGTTGGGCATAGAGAGGGTTGCCAGGTGTTTCCGGACATCAAATAATGATCACAAATGCCCGGTACCTCTCGCTAAAATAATCCATTTCATGAATGACCAATGAACACCAAATAAATTGGTGTTGACAAAAATAAAGCACTCCTCGGCTACTCTTTGCGCTTCCACTGTAGACTGACACTATCTGGCTAGGCAGAACCAAGAACCGGAAAACACAAACGTTTTCAAAGTGTAGCATAACAAAAAGGGAGTAAAACAGATACATCTTTTTTAAGTGAATCAACTACGCCTTAAGCGAATTCGAAGCCTTTGGGAAGCGCCTGACCGACACATTTGTACACGCTATGTGTTGCACCTAATGCAGGTACTCTAGTGTGTGGATTGTGGCACCCGTAAATCATTCATGCGCAAGGTATCCATATCCTCAAACCGACATGCTTGACTCTGACGGAGCGGCGAACAACAGCCATTGTTGCGTTCCTCACAATCCCTTCCTCGTTGAACAATCATGGATTTTTAGAAAGCATAGGATTAGGGACATAAGGGCCGAAAATTGCTTGAAAAAATTGTCCAGTCTCGCTGGAAGAAGCTTAAAGGTCGATACACCGCTGACCGCTGTTCACGTTTAAAGAACTGCATCGCCATACTGGGCCCAGCTTTGCCTACGGGGCTCGATTCGCCTCCATTGGCTTGGCATTTCCTGCTTTTGTCGCCAGTAGTCTCAACAACAAACAAAAAGTAAAGTGTCACTTTACCATCCAACTTTTCAAGCTCGCTGTTCTGCTGCCTAATTTATTAAGCAAGAGGGTATATATACGGGTGGTGCGTAATATTAATGCATACTAATGACAGTGTGGTCACATACAATCACATATGATATATTACTTGTATAATATAATGTAATATACTATATGCATAATACATATGTATTTGTAGTATATAATATAATATATGATATACAGCATATATTGCAATGATGATACAGCCGACTGTCTGCCAACCTTTGAGCTTTTTCCAGGTGGACTCACACAAATGAGGCATGGAACCATAGTTTGTTTTGAAGGCATTCAGATCAATTGCCCTAGCTACTTCGGCTGATGCAGAAAGATTATGCTGTTCTGTTCTTGGACATCTGTTCCGAAAGCTCGGTTGTCTAGCCCATCATCAATGTCCTAGATTTGAACAAAACTAGGACAGCGGCTGTCGAGAAGTTCAGTTCTCTGGAAATCAACGCAAAGAAGCCAGGTTTGCAGAATTAGAATACAACTGTCCTAACTGTAGTATGGATAGAGATAGGCAAGTGTAATGCGGTAATGCTCACCTTACCAAAAGTCTATACTCAGTTCACCGGAGCAGTAATCTCACTGGACCAGTTAAACTTCCCTCTATGTAGTCGCTGCCCAGGGAGGCAGTCGATGCGTGCTGAAGTAATGTGCACCTCTGGATTAAAGGAAGGATGGTGCAATGTCTTAAAAGTTAATTGATCGCCTCAATTAACCGAGTGATTAAATGTTCACACTACAAACCGAGACGTCGTGGGTTCAGAACTCCTTGCGCGCCGCTGGGTATTCCCAATGTGGGTGAAGGATCTCTATATTAATTCTCGGTTCTTCAGCACAAACTAGCTCCACTTAGAAGGGGAAATCCCACTTACATAATTTCAACGACTCCTTACACATTCAACAAGCTTAGTAACCTAACCATCCAGTAACCAGACTGAAACCCTACTATTTAAGTTGTACCTGAAAGGAGACATGGAAGTTTAACTTCACCGTTGGCAATACAATATCTGTTATTTTTTCCCAGATCGTCAAGCAGTCATCGAGAGAACATACTGCGTGCGAAATTTGAAACAGTTTCCTGGTGTGTACGAACATTCAAAAAGCCAACAGCACAACGTGTCTTCAAAAAGACATCACACTAATTTCACAACAGGGTGCCATTAAATCATTGCTGAATCGGTCTGACCACCAAGGGTAATGATTAAATCCTCATGTCCAGTGGAAGGTGCTTCGAATTCAGTTGATCGTAATTAGGCTGAATGAGAGGACTGGATTTTTCGACACGGACAGTTTGAAGAAACGATACGTTATTTGAGAGGATGACCAGCACGTTGGTTGTCCTCAAGGCAAGCGGACTGATCAGATCCACCAGTGTAGAATACAAACTTAAGTAATTAGATACGCGTGGTTAAGTGGGGCGAAATGGGTCGATGAAGACATCAGGATCACTCAACCAAACGAATTTTCTTCCCCTCAAACTCCAGAGTGTGATCGAACTGGCATTCAGCCAGCGCAAACATTATGGGGACTTTTGAACATCCAGTCACGTGTTGTGTAAGCAAATTTCAATGACCCGGGTAGTTGGTGGCATTCTGAATCAGGCGTCCAGTAGCCTCCAGGGGAGACACGCTTCTCTGTGGGATGATAGATCCAGCCAGACATGCTAATTTAGTGCCTATGATAACATCGTTTTCAATCATTTTGTCACTACCATTATTGACGGGATATATTACTCAGGAGGTTGGTAAAGACTTTCGCGAGCCCACGGCTGGTTCTGTCCCAATTTGAGCTCAGCAGGTGGAGCTCCGTTCAATCCGATATTCCAGTTGAACACAAAATCATGGTGACTTAATAAAGAGCACTTATTTGCTAACCAACTTTATTGGATCGGGAGGCTGATGTGCTTCCTAGCTTGATCTTTTATTTGTAATATCCTCAACTGAAGATGTTGCACAAAAGCTGACTGATGTTTCATCTAATTAGTGTATTTTCCTGAAGTAAATTGCTCATAATGTCGCTTGTTGGGGTTCACTGTGTAGGCGCAGTCTCCAAGTTTCCGTCAACCCTGTGCTCTACTGGAACCCAAGTTGTGCGAGGTTCACGGAATGCCCTCATTTACACATCAGTTTGTTTTTTTACGGGCAACTCACCGAAAACCCAAATGAGTCGCTCCTCTCTGATATTCTCTAGCTAAATCTGCTGCACAAGGACCACTTTGTTTTCTAGGTTGGTATGACATTCCAGATATCGCAGTACACTGTTTTGAAGGATTACATAATTCCCAACTCGAGTATCATACCAACTGAGACATGTGCGAGGCATTCAGTGGAACCATATCACAAACGAGAGATTCAGCTGGGAGTTCCCTGCCAAAACCCAAGTTAATTTGCAGCTGGGTGTATGCCGTCTATAACGTACATTTTTTTCTACCCATTAGTGTGCCTGTCGGTATTGTGCACCTGGGACAGTATTTTTAGTCTGGTTTGTTTCAAATGATCATATGAATCTGCTAGACGGACTAGATAGGGAATTTTGTACACACGAATGCTTGATCCATGGAACGCACTTCTATTCATCATGTTTTCAGACATTTTATCAATTTTTGGCAAAAGAGAGCTCCTAACAGGTCTATGTCCAAGACTTCACAAAATGGATATAGTGTTAAGGAACCTAACAATAATTTGTTTGCCAGGAAAGAAAACTCTTGTCCTCGGTAAAAACCAGAATGTTTTGTGAAAAAACTTTTGGAAATTTCAAATAAAGAAGGCAATTTGTGCACGAGCTAACTGGAAAACGGTTATTTCATCGCGCAGCGCATACGTCACTCACGGCTGCGGCCGCTGGTTCATGTGCTACGCATGTCGAAACATTGTGGAGACCAACGCTGTTTTCCTTGACATGTTCCCCTTTGGAATGGCGCAAAAAGCGAGGTCGACCACCTATTGTCTGACGACAGGATGTGGCAGAGAATACAAAGAGCTTCAGTATTTCTTTGTGCGGTCCACCTTCCAGGATTTAGTCCCCTTGATGTTCCTCCATGCGCCTGGCATGAAAAGTTTCAAGAAGTCGCCGCTGATCGATATAAGCGGCATTCGTGCTGCGAGTTTCTTTCTAGACAGTCTATTGAACACTTAGATTTGTAGGCATCTCAGAACGCTTGAGATATGCCAGCACAATGTTCCCCTTTCACTCATGCTGTTATCTTCCTTTCTATATCAGGAAGCAGTGGATAAATACTACTTAAACAAATGACCATAACAGAAAATAAAATATAGCAGGTGAATTCAGCTTTCATGGGGTCAGAACACGAAAACCGACAGTGGTAAGAATGTATTTCCTTTAAATCAGCTAAATCAACATAAAAAAATGCGGTTCCATTCTCGTAAAACATCATTAATCTTGGAATCAGTGGCAGAGTGAAAATCACATGCACCCAAATCACAGTGTCTGAATTTGACGTAGGTAAATGGTTTGTCAACCATGATATAACAAAGCGATTCAGACCTACGATGTTTGACAATTAATGAGCAAGAACGAGGTCTGAGAAGATTTTGGAAAAATAATTACGTAGAATTATATTATCCTTTTATAAGATTTTTGAAAGAATAATGTCTGGAAAACAATTCGTTCGGTTAGAGATGTAGACATACTTTAAACAAAGAGAAAGCTAGTTTCGTGCAATTTGGTTTCAAGTAGAACATAAGGTTGACGCCGACCCGGGGACTGCGCCCACCTGATGAGTCTCAAGAAGGGCTGTCGATGGATTTTGAGCAACTTTATGAGTAGTACATTATAAAGAGAAAGCTGTTTAAATCACATAATATCCGGTCCGTTTTTGTTCAAACTTTAGTTGAAACCATCAAGGTTTCCGCGAAGATATTGTTCGACCTGACCGGTTTTCAGATGATGAACTACCGGTACTAAAATGTCACTTGGTAGGTAAATTAACCTAGAAGTATGTGTTATACATTATTTAGAAAAAAACATCAAATTAGTATGCGCTGTTTTACCATGGTTAGGAGAGACATCCTTTCCCGAACAAGACTTCTTAGGAGTACATGTCCTTTGAATTTTTTGGGAGTTTCTTCCGGTCTATTGGTTCCATCTGCACGGTGGACACCTAATCAAAATTCACAGTTAGGAAATTTCTTACACTAGACAGAACACTTAAGTAATTTGGTTCCGGTGTATGATGGAGTACAAAAACTTTCAAGTTTTTCAAAGTGTTTTCTTGTTCGACAATCCCAAATCTTTTTGAAGTTTGGATGAACGAATTAACTTGAATTTATAATGCTTGCCATTGCGAGCTTTGTCTGGTGGAAACCTGATAAAGTTTTTCTGTCCGCTGGCTTTAGGCTCACGAGTTCTTGTGCATGCTTTCCTCCCTATTAACTTAGGTTGTTCACATTCTGAAAACAACTCACCTACAGTGGTTATTCGGAAACTGTGTGCAGTGTTTGAGGTTTGTGAGATTGAACCCTGTAGTCGTTATGGATACTGCCATACATAAGTGCCAAAACGAACACGTTATGCTGGGTAGTTACAAATAGTCTTAAGCACAATGAACTCTGCAATGCGTAAGCTCTAAGGCCGTTATCTTTACTTTCCCAAAGGTACTAAACTTCTTGTCCTCGTTGATATGCATCTCTTTCATACCCCTCATCCATATTAAGGGTTGTCCACCTTCTTTCTTCCCCCACTCTGGAGTGGGTAGGAATGAACAACACGTTCTTCGGCAATGCATGGTCTAACCAATGTGGCTTCTAGTGCTGGACACATTCTTCAATGGAGGTACCCGCTGCACAACCGAAAACTCGCTTTTTAATTGCCCGGCTACGGACTCATCAACCTATACGAACTAAGTTCGTGATAAAACCATTGTCCCAATTCCGCTGCTTGAACAGGCTAGGTCTCACAGCCATACAATAAAACAACCCGCACTGCATCATGATACACACGTCCCTTGAGATTCAGGGATACACCACTTTGACTCCATAAGTGCCTCAAATTAACAAACGCGCCACGAGCCTTGCAGATTCGTGCATTGAGCTCATCTGTCACACTACAATCAGAACTAATACAGCTTCCAAGGTACTTGAGTCCCCCCATGGAATGTAAGTGGCATGCTCAATGGCAGCATTACAGGAGCATGACCTTGAAATTGTGGGTGCAAAGTGCTTACCAAAAAAAGAGATGACTTTGGCCCGTTCATCCAAAAACACTCGTGCCTTCTCCTGTTCGAAGATGAGAACAATATCCTCTGAATATTTCAGATCGACAAGGTTTTCTTCATAGGCTATTTGAACGCCTGGGTTTTGTTGTCAACACTGTCATACTGGCACTATTTTTTCGGCTTACCTTCCGCAGAATAACTGCAGGGATTGGTATTAAAGCGTTCGTGTTTTGGACTCGGCTGTTATTTTTCTGCACCTTATTGGCCTTTCCGGTACTTCGCTTTTCAGAAATATTGCACAAAACCCATCATAGTCGGCAGGTCTTACTACATTCTTCTCTTCTCAAGGCATGCAACCAACAAGCCAAGTTATTCGGATTTTCAGGTTTGTTTTTGCTTCCGTTGAAGTACAAGTCTCTGCATTTTCGGTACGCATGTAATATTCTGCCTGCTTCAATATTTTCTGCGTGTGTAATGCAAAATTATGGAGCACCTTCTTCATCTTCGTTTATTGTACATGTCTTACGTCCGAAATCAAATTCATAGATATCTTCTTCCTGTTTGGACTCAGACTTCAGCAATCTCGCTTTTGCCTTTTCATCAAGTTGTTTGTTTGGCACACACGTTCATCTTCGACTGAGTCTTGAGTTGCAAACGTTATCATTCTCCACCCACCAGACTACTCTGCATCAGCTGATTTGAATCAACTGTCTTAATACGAAGCAAACTTCCGTTCATAACCTTGTAACAGCAGTGGTGGACTCTGTAAGCAACACACAGTTTAACCAGTTTCTGATAAATGAACCAATAAATTGAACTTAAAACGTTTTCACACTCAATCAGGACCCGAAACAAAACACTGCAAGCTCCGCGCGAGTGATAAGTAAGTGATAGCATTATCTAATGAACAGATAAAACTTGTTATTTGAATATGAGCCGAATAATCGAAGAGAGCGAATGTTTTTGACGGCGTTTTGGGCTGCAAAGCAGTGGTGGACTCTGTAAGCAACACACAGTTTAACCAGTTTCTGATAAATGAACCAATAAATTGAACTTAAAACGTTTTCACACTCAATCAGGACCCGAAACAAAACACTGCAAGCTCCGCGCGAGTGATAAGTAAGTGATAGCATTATCTAATGAACAGATAAAACTTGTTATTTGAATATGAGCCGAATAATCGAAGAGAGCGAATGTTTTTGACGGCGTTTTGGGCTGACAAAGCCAGAGGACGGTCAACGTTGGCACCTTGTCAAAACCATAACTCTTGCACTCGAGAATACACTTTTATTGAATTTAACGAGTGATTCATTTGCCAGGTTTCACAGCTACACTAACTCGGTTTGATCTCTTAACACCGTGTTGACCTTGAGTGCGCGAATTTTCTCTTTCGCGTCGTACGTCCTTACAACAAATTTAAGACAGTTTATGCCAATAAGGCTGAGGTGAACTGGCAGTATGTGCCATCCAGGATGGCTAAAATTAGCCTGGATCCTCATGAGGAAACCCAGTGGAATGGCATGACAATTTCTGAGAAAAAAGTTCGGGGAGAATCTTGCGAAGGTCACTTGTTGATTTTCTGGTCTATCATTTTGCTGGCCCTTGTTTCTTAAAGCCCTCGTGCTGCAACTAAAAGTAGGACGAAGTGTTATTTTGTAGAGACTTAAGGTTGATATCCTTCAACTGTTTTGCTGGATTGCGAAAATTAGGGTCACTGTCCTTCGGAGGACACCGTTATGTTTCCTAGGAATGATTATTTAGTCCGAAATACTTTGTTCGAAAAGTGGTCACTTTTACCATGTATAACGGGGTCCGTATTCTTGATGTCTTTTATGTGATGAAAATTGACTGTTATGAAAGTCACATGCCTTGGGTGGCTGACTCATATCGAATGACTCTTCTGGGTTCATTTAAAAAAATGTGGTTAAGGGACTACGAATCATCCATTTAGAAGGCAATTTGTCAAAAAAGGTGACATTTTTGCAGTTCAAAGTTCAAAACCTAGAAAGAAATATGGGGGATCCTGTCTCTTCCAGCTTAACCCAAGACGTTATAAGACCGAGTTTGAAAAGTAAGATATTAAATCTTCGGAAATTGACGTAAAAGTTGAGGTGAAATCGAGCAACAGGTCTGTTAAGGTAGTGCTCGTTCAGTGCATAGTCCACATCTACATATATAAGCAACTATCTACGCATATAATAGCATATCTAGTGAAGTATCAGGCAATTCGATGAAACCACGTTGCTCTAAACCAGGTCACACACCCCGTGTAAAATTCTGTCCTCAGAGCAGATGACATATTCTTCAAGATAACGCTTTTCCGGTCCTTAAAGATATAGCTTATTGGTTAGCCTTGAAAACACGTTAGCTTCACTGTTCAAAGTTCCATGTATTGTACTACGCACCACCCGACGCTAACGTATCTGATGGTGAACGCTTCCAGGGGTATCTGGGCTTCATTCATTGGTAGCCATCTCTAAAACACCAGGGTCTGCTGGTTAGACAATGTAACCATAGACATTTCTGTATCACTGAATGCAACACATTCTTAAAGTACTGAGTTTATGCAGTCATCAGACGACAATAAAACACCTGCAACTCAGCTTAGGACGTAAATTGGAACTTGGGCAGTCCATATGTGAGTGGAGCAAGCCACAAATTCCGAAAGAAAAATTATTAATAAGCGGAAAACCAAGTCGGTATTCAATGTAGTCTAGGCTTGCCGGTTAGAGATTTTAGGGCTGTAATTTTGCCAATTATTCTTGTAGACAGTATTTTCGTCCTTAGAGTGCAAACCGAACGTTGTGCAAAAAGTCTGTTGTCTTTTTAAATGTGCCTAAAACAAAGAAAATTGGGAAGGTTATACAACACCTTTGAATTATGTGTTCGTATCATTCGATATTCAGCTGTCTAGATTAGAAATTAACTCCTCCATAATCTCACCTTGAATAACCGATAAAACTGTGTTCAAACCAATCATGCAAGCATGTCGATGATGACGATATCTCGAAAGCATTAGTGTTCGTCACTGTGCTCTTTATGAACACTATACCAAAGCATCATTATTCCGCATAGCCCATAGTCCTCCCAGATATTATCTGGACGCTTCATCTCCCCCATATTAGTAAAGCAACACTCCCGTTTTTCTTGACGTTTTGCTGATACGCGTGAACGCGTGTTCAACCTGTCGCAATATTCGCAGTTTGAGGGCATTTACTGGTTATTCATGTGTTCAACCAGCTTGAGAAACAACTTGCTAGTGTTCGGCGGGATATCGATGAGGCTCAAGCGCGCACTGAATGCATTGGCTAAAACACTTGCAAGTGGACCGCACAAGTAAACAGTAGACAGGCTAAACACCACCTGATTAGACATCAAAAACCCACAAGTTTGGTTGGAATCGAAGGTTGAATTGCTCCCAGCTTGCGCTGGTGGAGCACTGACAATCCATACGCCAGATAATTGTAGTAAGAACTTTAGAATTGTTGAGAATATGCTCAAATAAGTAGTTCTGGCAAGAGTAGAACTCAATTTTAGCGAACCAAAACAGTGCAGGAAAAATGCTCATACAAGGGTACCATGTGAAGTTCAGCCTAAATTTATCCTAAAATGGCTGCTTTCGAAAACCATTCGATCTACCCGCCAAAAGGACCCTGAAAACGTTCACTTCTTCGCGTAGACTCGTCAGCTACCAAATTTTCAGTCAGGAAACTAGAGATATGTAACGAAATATTTTTAAAACTGTACCCTGGGAACCATACTGCTTTGTGGGGCAACCCAAACTAACTGCATGATTTTTTTCCACCACGGTTTCACTAAGTTGTGGAAATTGGTTTCTGAGGTATTCTCTGTCCCTTGTAGTCTATCAAATTCAAAGACAGACTTAATTTTTGAAACATGAAATCACCCTTGATCCACGTCATCAAGATTTCCTCTAACGTGCGACTGTGTATCGTCCTTGAGACTTCGATAGGGCCGGGCGAAAAGTGATACACTTTGGTAATTGTTCGGTACCTATACCAGCGAATTTTCGAAACAGTCTAAATTGAGTTTAGTGTGTCACTCTTCATCCAAGTTATTTTATTATTGTCTTCTGGGGAGAAGCATAAAACAAAGCATAAACAAAGCCCAAGTGTTTAATCTGCGCGTGAATATTCGCGACCGATCGTCCGAAAAACGCGAAAACACAAAAGTAAAATCCTTTTGAAATGAAAGTCGGGCTACACTTAGACTGAACGAAAAGACGCGCTTGGCGGACTGTTTCCCTACTACTTACTGGGCATTTTCTCCCATGCTTGAGGTACTGATTATGCTTGGTGTCTTTAAAATTTTGGCACCGTAATTTCGAGCAGCACAAACCTGTCTGATTTTCGCCAGTTTGTGCCCCTCGTGTGATTTCCCTAATAGTTTACACGTTGATAATAACGCTGACGAAGGATAAAATGGGTTGGCATAAATCGACTGAACCTAATTTCTGTTGTTAAGAAATCGAGCTGTGAGGTGACGAATTGCTTTACGAGGAAGACTATATGGACATTCTGTGACATTTCTAACCGGGTTTTTTTAATAAATTTTTGGGCGACCAGTTCGTCACTTTATGTGTCCAAGGCTGTAGACGGTTCAGTCAACTCATTTCAACGGACGAAATTCAAAATCACTCCATTGATCGATCCGATCGGCTGAGTTCAACGAAAAAATCCATCGTTAATATTCGTCACCCGAAAACACTACCATGATTGGAAAAATGCAACAAGTATTCTCAGATGAAATGTCATCAATGATGAGTTGTAGCTCAACAGATTAAATGAAAAAAGATCCACAACACTCCTGAAAAATCTGTTCAAGTTTTGCACGAAGGATTACATTTTAACTCCAAAAAGACCATTTGTATTAACTGACGCACTCGGTCTCCGAATTACGCAACATTGGACTACCCATATGACCCTCCTAGACATGTGATCCTCACACAAAACACCCCAGCAGTATACGGAACTCCATCATCTTCAACGAGTGTCAGACACAATATTCATTTGGGAGCATTATAATCAGGGAGCCATTCATCTATCCAAACAACCATTAACAATTAGAGACCACACAAGCATGACTGTCTGTCACGGAGAGACTGAACCTTATCTTGGTGTGACGGTTTGCGCACGCGAGCGATCCATTGAGCTATACTGGGGAGTGACACTCGCGGTCTCTCATACCGGGTTGGTCAATGGCCAGTCTTCTGGCCCTCCAGGTTGGGGGTTGGAACATGTGGTGACTTGTTCCGTAGAAACGGTAATTCATTTGAACTTCCCGCCAAACACGGCTGCCTTGCGGTCAGGCTTTTGAGCCAATGGCTTTGGTTGAGGACCCTGATCGTCCTCCTGTATAGGTATGGGCTCCCTGACAGTATCCCAGCCCTCGTAGAACCGTGACACTCACAACTAACGGTAGGGAAGAATCGGTGTTTAACATTTGTGTCATGCTGTCGATGATGATGACGATGTTGATGATGAAGTACGACTGTGATCGAGGTCTACACAAGGACGCAAAATGCCAAACTACTAATTTGTTTTGAAATAACGACGTTGCTTTGGTTGATGACAAAACTTTTGCAAACAAATTATACGGCTCAAAGAACAGAACAACCACCACAAAAGAATAAGGCCGTAAAGGCCTCCGTAAATGTCAACAGACCTCAGTGGATATAGAAACGAAAGGGCCAAGGCCCGGGCTCACCATAGAAACCTTATCAACATACATGTCCGTGACAAGTACAAATGACTACAGGATGTATATAAAAACAGATTTTAATGGTACCTATCTTTGTAGGACTAATTGCCAGTTCTTATAGTGGTTCTTCACAACTAAAGAAAATTCTAGGATATGAAGACACGGTAATATCTAGGCAACTCCGATTTACTGAATGGATATAGCCTGAAATTCGTAGCTCTGAATGCACTAGGGAGAATAGATAGGAACTGCCCGACACCCACTATACGCCTGCAGCTTACTTTCCCTCACTCAATACGGATTTTGTAGCAAAAAAACCTTGCATCGCAAACCTACCAGAAGCTGGCAAAGTATGGTGCGAAACCAGGGAACACCGACAAAAAATCTATGCAATATTTGTGGACTTCAGAGCATTTGATTCGTAGACCACTCAGAATCGCTGAAAAGGAACTCGAAATGCATGAACGATAAAATCATTCACAAATCAGCGGAAGCCTTCGTAGGCCGAATGCAGTGAAATTTGACTATTCAGAATGCCCACTCGTATGCATGCTGAACACAGATGGATTTAACAGTAGATCATCCTTGGTCCACTGCCATTCAGATTTTGCGCTACTCCGCTCCCCTACGCCATATCGCTTCTCTATGGTTGCCGTTGACTGGTGACCGTAGACCTCACAAGTTCACGAAAAACTGATAGGATAGGGAGGAGCTACCACTCAACATATACAGGCTAACCCAGTGGCAAACGGCACCAACAAACGTAGGGTCATAGTGGTTGTCCCAGTGACACACCATATGAGGCGAACCCATATCCTTGACATGGAAGGCGAACTCAAGACACATTCTCATAAGCAGTGATACAGGCTATCCGACTCAAGGTCCTAGTGGTACCCAGAAGAAACTTGCAAACAGACGTCAATGATTTCCGGCTTCGATTTCGGCTTGCTTGCTTACTTTAGAAGGACTTTCCACTGGTAGGATTAGTCGCCACCTACAAAACAGTCAGAGGTAAAAACTGAAAGTACGAAAACGGACAAACTGATTTACACCTACCGAACTCTGTAAGCATGGCATGTAGACCTGAAGAAATTTCCAGCCCACGTAGTTCCATCAACTCTATTGAAAAATCCAAATGCCCGCTCGATCAGCATTTTATAACGGCTACGACTGAGAAAGGGCCGGAGACCAGATCACTTGATTCGATCAGTACAACGGGACAATCCCAGGAAGTAACCAGCTATCTTTGACATGAGTAACAAGAACTGAATTGTAATTGACGGCAGAATAAACCGATTTACGACTGCTAACCCAAGTTGAATCAACGACCGAGCGCAAAGTAAGCAACATAGGGGACAGGTCTAGACGTTTAGCGCGTTCAAAATGGAAAACAGCAAAAAATTGGCTTGGTGATTGCGACGGATAGGAAAAAACTTACTCAGTCACCCACCCAGTTCAAATGGAAAGAAAGCATTGATTAGAGGTTGAATCTAATGTAAGTGATTCATTCATGGAAGACGATTTAAGGTGCTTAGAACCTACGGGCTTACGAAATCGGTAGGCCAATATGACAATGGAGACCTGGAACAGAGCCAAACAAGTCACTCTGAAACGGGAAAACAGGCACTCAGAAAATTAACAATGAAAGTAAACTTTAAAAAAGGTTTCATACCCTTAAAAATATGGGATTCATGACAGTAGTACCGCACTACATCTAGCAGGCCAAACAAACGCTGGATAAAACGACCAATTACAACTAAAGACCCCCAGTTGAAAAGTGATCTATCAGAAAGGCAGGTAGAGCCACGGAATTCAACGAACAGGCAGCCAAGTGATCTATCAGAAAGGCAGGTAGAGCCACGGAATTCAACGAAACAGGCAGCCAGGACCGATTGAAAGGACAGAGAACAATATTAAAGTCGCACAACTCTGCAGATTACAAAAGGTGCACAGGCATGGAAATCCACTCCTATCAATCGCTTTATCGCCCATAACTGCTAATTCTTCGAAAGTCCTTGGGAAGTGTTTGGGATATTTATTGTCAGCAAACAGAACATCAATAAAACTGGACAATGAGCCAACTAATTTCGGGATGGTAAGCTGGAAGACAACGGAATCATGCATTCATTTAATGTTACCTCACTATTCCATTCAAATAGTGGTAACTCCATGAATAAGTACACTATTGGTTAGGTACCAATCAATCTGACTCCGACAGAAAGCATCAAGTAGGAAGCGTTCACATGCTCATAGGCTGTAAATGTACTCTAGTTTCGCGAGGTCCCAAAAGATGAAGTTGAATTCTTTGGTAAGAACTTTCTGGCCTACCGGTTGGAGTTTTCAGCCGGAGAGAATATGACCGATTTAACTCTCCGTGTTGTTCGCTACCATCTTTATCTTTGCTAGTAGACTGCCTATGTAGTCACCGAAGTTGTTCTCAGGTAGATATCAGTGTGCTCAGTTTGCTTGTATTGGTAATGCGTGGAAATATTGGCAGCTCGGTTGTGCTTATTGGTTGTTGATCAAGTGGATTTTGGTCTGTTCACCGAACTTGACATTTACTTTGCAAATATTTCGTCACTAGGAGGAGAAGCATCGTCAACACTTGATCTGATATGTGCCTCTTCCTTAAACGCGTGCGCTTACGTAGGGTCTCAAAGGCACCAGTTATCCACTGATTTGATTGGCTAAGTGGGAGGCAGCGTTCTCATTGTTTCATCGGTCCGATTTTGATCCGGTGCTTTGTTGTTTGCCCACCATTGATTAGATCTACTATCCTGAAAGCTTCTATTTCTAATCTACTTTTTCTTTGCTTCGACTGGTCCGTTCCCAACTTGCATCACGTTTTGGTCTTAACTTCTGGAGACTGGTTGGTTTATCGCACCGTCCCATTTTCTCCAATGTAATCACTGATGTCCTTGCGTTCGCCGGCTATCTGAGTGCCCTCCGTTTGCTATTTTTACTTGCTGATAGGGCACCTACTCCATTCAACTTACGTTTTTCCTTAGGATCGGGTTTTTCTGCTTCTTTTGAGATCCTCTTGTTTTTTTGTCTACAGCCTTCAGCTCTGTGTTCCTGGCCTTAACTGGCTCTTAATAGATGATAAAGTGAATCGATTTTATTATGTCTGCTGATTTCGTCCTCGATAGAGTGAAATGCTTCCATAAATCCATGTTCCTTCTTCGTTCTTCCTTGTCCCGGTTTGTGAAAACCGGATAAAACTGGTTTCCATTCTGATCTTTGTTCACGGAGACGGGGAAAATTTGACGGCTTCTTTTAACAACCAGTTTGTCTTCATATATTCTGATGAAGAGCTCCCTTTCCGATTGTCCTATGAAGCGTTTGTCGCATCGGATCTGGTATATGGCATTCTGATTCTGATTTCTTCTTTGGCCTTGACACAGAAAGGTTGCATGTTTTTAGATGCCGTCGCATTGTGTAGTCGTGATAGTCTTGCAATCATTTCAGCGGTATTCCATATATGTGAGTGTGATCCATCTGCCCCCGGTTTGTGCTGTTGTGTTACTTCAAAGTTTATATTGGAGGAGCGGGCGTAGAACTGTCTGTGACCAAACCTTAGCTTCTGTCAGCAGGCAATAGCCGTGTTAGATTTGGTTCAGCGCAAGCAGGATGTGTAGTAAACCAAGAGTTGAAGGCCGCAAATTGCAACATGCGTGACTTTCCGCTTCGTTGGATTTTAAGTCTGTTGATAACTTATTCACACTTCTAGAAGGCAAGTGATTCCCACTGCTGAAGAATATGCACATTGTTAATAGTGGAACCATGAGTTCTACTGAAATAGAGGCTGATTTGTTATTACGTGATCAGCTCAAGCACCCCAAACGATCACTTTTATTTCTTCCGTATCTTATTAATTACGGATCCAAAGTGGAAGCTAAGAGAAAAATGCATTTTACTGGATTGCCTGACTTTCATACAGGCATTTAAGGGGCGAATGTACACAAAAGGAAACAGAACTGTGCGTACATGATTTTATTCGTTCTTACCGGTACAACACTAACAACTTCTGCCCTAGCAAAGTTTAGGAACGTCGAATGGGCACATTTTTGACTTTGATCTGCAGCTATCAGCTGTCAGCTCCCAAGACTAGTCACCCAACTATCATCTGGCCTTCCTAGTAGTCAAACCTCGTTTCTCTCAAAGAGCAGATATCAGTCTTCTTGGAAAAATCAAAGTAACCCAAATAACCTGAGTAATTTTGATATCTAGTGTAGGAAGCCTGCCTCTTATACGATAGTAACAGTCTACACATGAGACGGAAGGTCACAACACATCCTGGTTACCCAAATGAACACCAAAGATAAAAAGTATGCTTAAGCCCATAGCCGTCTTGACTGGTTTCCTTTGTTTCACTAGCCATTCGTTTAATTTCGTTGCTTCATGGAACAAAACTTGTGATTAACAACTCTCTTGATTACCAGATGTTTGTATGGAATTGTTACTCAAACAGTTCCGCTGATACAGCGCCAAAACAGTGCTTGGATTTGTAGAATAAACTCGCTGCGTTGAGAAAGACCGCATCTTACAGAATATCAGCCATGTTCAACAGTTTATAAACGTTAACAAAGGCGGTGGGGTACGTGATAGAGCTCGCGTGTTCCAGATACAGTAGACAGTAGACAATGAGCCCAGTGTAAAAAAGCACCTATCCGGTCAACTTACAATTCTAGCTTGGTTTCGACTGAAGGATCACCTAGAACCAAGCTGAATCTTTCGTTTATAAAGAAAAATCATAAACGAGAGATTCAGATGAGTTCCAAATGAGTCTTCCGTCAAAATCAAAATGATAAGCAAACGAGTGTATTTTGCTAATTTCGTGCAATTCCGGTCCAAGTAGAACATAAGGTCAATGGAATCCCGTGCGCCTACTCAGATGAGTTCCAAATGAGTCTTCCGTCAAAATCAAAATGATAAGCAAACGAGTGTATTTTGCTAATTTCGTGCAATTCCGGTCCAAGTAGAACATAAGGTCAATGGAATCCCGGGGATTGCGCCTACTTGATGAGCCCCAAGAAGGGCAAAACTGGTTGGGGGGCGTCGAAGAGTTTTTAGCATTTTTATGGCTAATGCGTCTATAATTCTAGGTATTTGCAACAGTCATCTAAACATGCTTTGAAACGTTTAAAGAGAGAACCAATTAAAGTGAATGTGAAATCGAATCTCAATTCCTATTTCAATCCAAACAGTTCGGAATATCAAGCATACAGTTGTAGATGGTTTTTGGCTTGTTCAGATGCTATTAAGGAACGGCTACCATGATTTTTGCCAAAGTAAGTGCTCACAACGGACTTACAATGGTCACATGAAAATTCGATGCATATCCCTAAGGCATATGAATATTTATTTGGATGTTTACCCTATATGACATTTGTGCTTGGGATGTTATTTAATTCGTTCACGTTGGGCCTCTTAGACTTCGATGTGCAGGCTTTTCATTACACCAGAACATGCCTACGACGAGCCTTAATCTTTGTACTTTCTCAACCTCCTTTTCAATCGCATCTTGCCATTAACTGTCGCTCCACCGTTCATACCGACCAGATAGGCTGTGAATCGGAGCCATCGGTATCTAGCACGGCCGAAATGTAACCCAACATGTTGGAACGTGTTCCGAAACAACCTAGTGTGCATTGAGTGTATCGCGCATCTTACGTCGGTAGCTGCGTATAACCCGGTTAAATTGTTCGACCTGGAACCGTAGGGCATGGGAACGAAGTCCCACAAGCTACACCGACTCACCTAGGTACAGCTCTCCTAAAGTTGTCAAGGTGGCTAATCTCAGATCATAATGCTACTCATGGGATTAGCGGATTTGACAGTCTCACTTAGCAAGGCAATTGGATGAGTATCGCTACCGTTTGAACTCATAGAAAAAAAGCTTAGCTAGGGGATACGGCGATGAATGGCATTGTGGTGCAGAATGGGAAGGTAGAATGGAGCATGCTGCTTGTGCCAAGGCGAATAATCTGATATAGGTTGTTCGGCTTGACGGGTTGAGGAATGTCTTCGAGATGAATGTACTACTACTACTTCAGAATTCCGGCAGGAAAGTTCAGGTCTATTTGCCAATGTTGAACGGCTAATGTATATTCGTCGGGCATAATGTAAAACGTATCGATACATTACAAACGTAAGCTTTATAAATCCAGTCCTCACTATTGGTCTGATTTAAGTACTTTGGTACGGTAAGTGGACGCGTGCATTTTCACTCAAGGCAGCGATTTCCGGCTCCCGCTGCTGCTAATGCCTTTTCCTAATGGGCTCAGACTAAACTTCTCCAACCCATAAGTGGCTTGACGCACGCTTTTCCGAGTACAGCTCAATCAAAAGCAACCTTTTTCTCCGCTCCACAGCACGAAATAGTGTGAAGTTCAGCGGGAGAATATTGTGTGAACCAGTGGCGTATTCAAGTTTACACAGCTTTGCGCAGTCACGTTCTAGTACTCATGACGCGATAAAGCAACACTTTCTAGGCACTCAGTTCCGTAACTCGCCCACTGCAATTGTGACTCGAAAGCATATCAATCAAACTTATAACACACACACTCGCCACGCACGTCAGATGTCTGGGGTTAAAATCCCGGCATTGGCCATTGGACATGCACTGCTGAGTAGCTCTAAGAAGAGCGAAACTCAAGTCCAGTGCTTCCCTATGGTGTGGACTCACCGGAATAATTACGCCAGAAAAGGAGGACGGCCGTTCAAACGAGAGTGGTGTGACTGTGAACAATGAAAAAGCTATGAAATATGTCACCTACATGATATGGGAGTCATTTGACGGGAGAATACACTAAACAGACAACCAGTTTGGTGGAATCTACCAGCATCCCAGTGCTCCCCCAAAATAAACCGGTGCCTGTCTTGTGATTTATTCTAATCCTCACGGACCCTGCTTGCCCGCACATTAAGTTTTTTCACCACCGGAATCGTGCCAAGATTGCCCAAATCGATATCCGATGCTAAGCAAACCAACAAGCATACATATGCGTGTATCCTAATGACTGCTTCTTGATCACTTGACCGTTTCTCAGGCATGCCCCGTCATCGCGTTTCACGCTTGTGTGTTCAAAATAACCTTGATTAACGTTCATCAAAGAAGTAACCAAAAAACTTAGATGTTTGGTAAGTTGTGTTCGCAAGTTCATATTCTGGATACTGCTGAAGAAGCGTTTTTCGCGCAAAACGCACTGATCCGCCAACCCCTGCGGTGTTGAAACATTTGCAAACAAATTGTCCAGCTCGGCCAAAAAATCAACGGCTAGAGTACATCTTGTCCAACTGGTTTCAGACCCCTTCAACAGAAAATTCTTTCTTACTTCTCTCAAAAATCTGTCGAATTATATGGTCATAGAAGAGGACCCACGCATTCTTTCGTATACGCAAGTTCCTTCGTGGAAAGTGCTGCGCCAACAATTCTACACATTCATATACACACATAAATTAGGTGCGTGCGTGTATGTGTACAGGATCGATAAGATGGAAATCAGTGATATACGGACACGGTGCCGAACTCGTTCCCTCAGTGTATACTTCAATACCAGCTTTGTGCGCAAAACGAAAGACACTGGAATGCACTCGGTAGCTGGCAAACGAAAGATGAACAGTGATTCTAGGCCAGAAAATAACTCATGCCTGGATAAACATTACGGCGCCTCTCGGGAGAAAATCGACTACAGCAATCAGCATCATAAGCAAACGGTATATAATACCGATTATCGAATGAAGATGGAGAAGTGGGAGATTGTGTAACGACCGGAGAAATCATAGATCAAGTGATGAAGGCAACTAACTTCCCTGGAATTTATTGTACTAATCTGAGCTTAATGAATATAATAGCGCTTTTTTATATGCATAAATGATGTGAAATGAGGTTTACTGTGCATATTGCTACAACGATTCTTATAACATAACGAATACTTCTTACCAGCCTGTCCAAGTCCAGTTATGGACGCAGCAGTTTTTGTGCGTCAGTTATAAATGATTCATGTTTCAAACGGCCTTAGGTATTTCCGACCAAATAGATGTCGAGTGAGTACAACCTAAAGGTAGTATTTCAACAGATTGTGGTAACTGCAAACAGTATCTCGCTTTATTGCAGTGAGATGAAAATGCGGTTCAATTCATTTGGTTGCCATCCTCTACAGACACTCTAGCAGTGGTTCACGGGTCCGTAGTATCACAGCACCGCAGTTCAGTGACATAGCTATTTATGCGACCTTAGTTCTAATCAAACATCGGAGGCTAGGTGCTGTGCGGACGAGTGTGTATCTAGAAATCAGACGACAGTGTAGCAAACCCTAAAAAGCGGCTCCCCAGAAGGGTGCCAAATCAGGTCGTGCTTTCTAGAATACAAATAAACAAACACGGTATGACGAAGCTCAAATATGTCTAGATTATTCAGTCAAAGTAAGACTGAAATGTAAGCATTCATTTGCACTTAGAAATCATTTTGTGTTTTTTTTTAAGAGGCGTTAAGTTTGACATTGCCACCCTTACTCCTATGGAGCTTCAATACGGTGTTGTGACTCTGGAGATATTGTATTTTCCGCCGCAACGATTTGGTACCTTCATGTGGTGTCAATAGCCGGAGGCTTGAACAAATTACGATTGAGACCAACTTCCTAAACGATGCTGCAGAACGCAGACTTCGCACTGATCAAACTAAAATTATTATGTTGACTTAATAATGTAACCCAGACCTTCAGATACCTGAACCGGAATTAGAACCACGGCGCGTACCGACGCGCTCGTTCAGACTAGCAGTCAGTCTACTGTTTATGTAAGCCTATCGTCTACGGTCAGTCAAACATCCACGTTCACACGGAATCATGGCATTTGCACTATCCAGGCACCCAAGCAAATTGCTGCATACTACCGCTGTAAGGAGGAAAGCCTTTCACCGCAACTAAACGGTTGCAAACTACTGGATAAGAAAGTTAAAGTTTTTAAAAAACTGAACATTCTCGCGCGTCTTCTCAAACTTTCGTGGATATTCATCGACTATCACGCAGTTATAGGCGAACGCTGCAAAGCAAATTCACAGGTTCCGTAATATAACCCACCTTCCTTTGCACACTAGGCAAAGTTATGAGAAAACCAAATGCTACTCGCATGCGCCATTAGTCGCATCCAACGTTTCACTGTGACCTCCGACCCGAAAAAGCAATTATGGCCACCTGATGCTACTCAGCGTTTTTTTACTGCTTAGGTACTTCTATACAACCTACCCACTTTTAGGTAGTAAACGACCATTGCTTATGCTGTGGACCACAGTTTTATTAATGCTTTCTTATTAAACCCCGGTCCCTCCGACCCGAAAAAGCAATTATGGCCACCTGATGCTACTCAGCGTTTTTTTACTGCTTAGGTACTTCTATACAACCTACCCACTTTTAGGTAGTAAACGACCATTGCTTATGCTGTGGACCACAGTTTTATTAATGCTTTCTTATTACCATGAACCCCGGTCTGGATAGCCGATTGATAGATTAGCGTTCCGGCTTCAAGTCTGTCTATGATGTACTCCCAGTGCATTTGCTGATAATTTTCAAAGGCAACATCAGGAGGACTCACAGGTTGTCCAGGTTTCATTTTCATGAAAAAACACTGGGGCATAGTTTCTCCTATCGGTATTCATAAAATTCTTTCAAATAAAGAAAGTTACAAATTTTTCGGCTCATTTTGTGCCTCCCTTTGGGCTACTCTTTTCAAGTACATTGCTCTGCTTTTGACTAATCCTGACAGAGGCTTCCACAGGGAATTTCCTCCTTCAGTAGTTTTAAAATAAATCTCGTAAATTACGGACATCCTCCGTTAAAATTCATGTTTGCTCTTTCGAAGAAACGTGGCACTGAGCGAAGACGAGACTATAATCAAGGAAAGCTCCGCTTACTCCCATCATCAAACCCATCCATCGACTTTTTCTAACAAAGGAAACAAACGAATTACATCTATTTCGGTTCACTGGATTCATCTTGAATACGTGGTGGCATACATGAATACCGCCCCTCCCGTAAACTGTTGATGGGGGTTAATTGCGCATTAAGTCATAATTAGCAGTATAAAAGTTCCAGGTTAGGATTGCTTGTGCTATGTTTGCGTCTTATACTTTAATGAATCGCTTTTCCAATTGGCTGTATCATTTGATGCACGTGCGCCGTCTGATTAACTGGGTATTAGGCCAGTGCCATATGCGCAAATGGACACGGTTACAGCTACCAGTCGAATACGCAGTTTAGGTTGGTGGATAGAACTCAATAACATCATCAATAAATCTCAACATCGCTTGCACTACTTCATGTGCTATGTAAAGTACAAGTTGACTTGAGTGCTACATGACGGATCGAGAAGCAAACGTTTGCACAACTCGTGAAAGTAGAAGCGCAAGTGATAGCATGCCGAATATGCGATTGTGGAAAAAAGGGGTTCGCACTTCGCGTGGAAGTATCTACTTCAACCCGTCTTTTCATCTTTTCAGTAAGTCGTAAATTTTAAAGTACGAAGATTCATAAATCCCTACGCCCATTCGCGAACTGTTTTATTTATTATAAACCGGTTAAGGGAAAGAAAACTCGAAGCAGTGCAATGATTTACCGTCTGTTATTATCCAATCCCAAAGCTATCTACCAGAACTAGATTAGATTCCTTCTGATTGGCAAAAGTAAAACAGAACAATTATTCAGGAAAAGCTAAACGAGTTGAAGCTGACCAACACAATCTGAGATCATCCATCAGTACTACTTAAAAAAGAAAACTACTTTTGACTAGTATATCAAGTAGTCTACTACACAACTCGAGTTTGCAAAAATACCCTTGAGCCACAAGTACGTCCATGAACTTCGACTAAGCCATAAACCTGATTCGCTCGAGTCATGTCAAAAGCTACCGGTAGAACATATATTTAAGTTAGGGGTTTCGTCAACGAAACCAGTCTGCAAACGCAGGAAGGTGTTATAAAGGCCTAAAAAACAATCAGTGCCGACGAAATGTGGAAACGAAGGTCTTGCACGTAGATTACAAGAACAAACGGACATAATGTGCTTCCACAATGAGGCTGGTTACGGAGATAAAAATTCTGTGAACATTCCCGACAAAGGAATAGGCGTACGCAAAGACCATTTGTGTTGCCTTCTCGCCGACTTTTTCCATCTCTAGAATGAATGAAAGCATAACAAATACCACTTCGCTTAGCATATAACGTGATTATATACGCATAAACTGAAAGTTGTCTTCTAGTTGTTGGTTTTTATACAGCGATGTTAGAAGATCCTCACAAAAGATTAAGGTGAAAGCAACAAGGAGTAAGAATACGCAACATTTGAAGAAATTATCCAAAAAACTGTGAAAATGAAAGCAATAAGGCATCTGACCTGATTCCCGGAGGGCATCATCACAGACAACACACCAGTAATAACTGCAGCTATGTACCTGCCTTAAAGAGGAGAAACGAAGTAGGACTGAACACTTCCAATCAACGGGACTCTAGGTGACTCTCCAGCAAAACTAAACTGGCTTGCAAATGAGTTCATTTCGATACGTTATACCCATATCATTTACGAAATTATTGTTTCTGTCCTGAATTAACCTGTGAGAATTAACATCAACTTATGCAAGCCGGATAAATTCTGAAACAAAAAGTGTTGAGTCGGCTGGAATAGCTGATTGCCATCTTCGGAAAGAATCAAGAAAAAAACACGTGGTTCGTAAAATTGGTCAACCTGGACAGTTTTACTATTGACGCTAAGGCACTTCATTTTTTCAGAGTATAAAGTCATTGAATCGGTGAGAAGGCTATTATTATCCTTAGCTGAACTGGGCAATCAAGTAGATAGTCAGGCCACTACTTGACTTTGTTCAACCCCATACCGAACTCTGTGGCATACCTCAATGACTGATCGATGACCCGGAATCCTTGTAAGTGCATGATCACCACCGTTTACAGTTCATATTCAAACTAGGAAGTGATCGACTGAGCATGCCTGATCATCACCACTTTAGTTCAGTAACAAATGACGCTTTTTTTCAAAAGCCGTGAATTCTTTCCATAATGATGCTAATGGTTTCCCAAGGCTTTTGAGCACATTAATCGCGAAAAGCTGATCAGCTGGGTCGACGTTGAAGCCCGCACACTTCGACGCGGCATTACACTAAATGGCAAGGTTTCATCGCCCTATGAGATTGTTCCAGCGATTCAAGGACAACGATTCCTTTCCAACTTTGTGTTCAGTGGCCTATCTCTCGCAAAACTGCAGTCCATTGAAAGTTTGACTTTCACTTTCCAAATAAAACAGTCCACTTCTAAGAACAGACATTTTTCGTTGGTCACTCACTTTGTTCTATGTACAAGATGCTACCTATGCTTGTTTTTCTTTTTTCTCATATATTTGAAACTAGCCCTCAAATGGTTATTTTCTTCTATTCTCATGTTGCACAATGCGACTCCTCATTTTTGTTATTTCGGTCTTACGCTTATACCGACTTTCTTGTTTTCGACCTGAACGTAAGCCGTTTTTTTCACGGTGTCGTCGCACAACACGTGGTTTCGTTATCTTGTAAACACGTGGCTTTGAGTCTTTGTAGACCCTGGGATGAGCAGTTCCTAAACTGGTTTGTAGAAGCCGGAATAATGCTGCGACTTGAGGTGCGCATAGTTTTATTAACCCATTATTGTGTTTGTAGTAACATATTTGTAGATAAAACTCCGTTTGAACAATTTGGCTTTTTGGGTTTTGCGCGTAACCCAATGTGATGCAACAGATTGCAGGAAACGTTCTATACCCTCATGAGAAGATGAATTTAATGGAGGTAGGGGAATAAATTCGAAATTTGAGGCACCTGATTTTCGGCTCCAAGCAATTTTACGTATGTCAAGTGGGATCTGAGGTAAGCAATGCCGAACTTGAAGAACATTTTGTTTGTAAATTAACCATTAGACTGAGGTCCATTTAAAAGTTCCGGAACTTTACCTTCACGATGTCTTTTGTATTTAGTGCCATATGTGTATTCCCTCACCCACTGTATGGGTGAGAAATTCCATCATGTGATATCCATATCAACTCAACATTTAGCCAAGTTGCTGCTCAAATAGCAGGTGATTAACGGCAGATGCATGTGCACTAAGCGGAGTGTTGGAGATTCACTTATTCTGTGACAAAATTGATAAACAGCGTCGCTACGCTCTACATACAGTCCTTTTACATGATCCACTAGAGAGAAATATAGGTGTATGGCCTCAGAAAACCAGAACCAACTTTATACTGGTAAGAAAATTAGGCAAGTTTGTCGGCCTTACGCCTACTTGCAAGATCCAGGATGGACAAAGAACTCCGGTCTGTCATGTCACGATATATCGGGGTCGATCAATTTAAATGCCATTTTGGTAAAAACTGAAAAAGATTTACCTACTGTTGCACACCAAGAATAAGCTTGCGTGACGAGATCACCCACGGATCGGCTGCTTATTGTGACTGGTCGGACAGGTAATCAATAAATCTAGTCAACTATCGGAGGAATTCTCTCTAAGGTGGTGATCAAAACTGTTTTCCGTTTAGTGTTCACATACTGTCCGTAGAATTTCTAATTTTGATCGAGTGCCCGACTTGTCTCTCAGTCTGCATGCACACTGGACGACGATGTATGTTTGTTGACCCAACTCATTCTAACATACCTCATCTGCAAGGGGCTGTGTCGTGATGCACATCGGTGACAGAACTTCCGGAACAGTAGTTTTTCAGTTCCAATGCAAATCTTGCCCGTGTTCATTCCGTTTGTATAGCACACCCTTCTTGAAGCCATTGACTGCTGTTGTGTAAATCCGACTAATTGGCTGCAGTCCTACTACAAGTTCACTGCAGACATGAGTTGGTCACGCTTTTTTTATAAAAAAAAGAATAGCAGGACAAAAGCGATAGGCTTTCCTGATATTTTAAAATCAGATGGCATACTGGTACTGATAGTAATAATGACATCAGCCTCCGTCGTTGAAATAAAAGACTGAAATCACCACTGGTTCGGCAACAGTGCGAAAGAAAGAGTGATTTATGCAGCACAAACGGATACTGCTTTAGACATGTCCTGACCTTTGGAGACAAGTACAGTGTAAGCTAACTCAAAAACCCTAAGACTGAGTGCTTCGCCTGGAGGTTACCACGCTGAAATTGACAGAACCAAGCGTCGCACTTGCACTGGATATCCTACAAATATGCTGGAATCAAACGGCTAGTTTGTTCTTTGTCAAATGAGATTCTTCTGGTTTCTCATACATCTGAGGACAGTTCGCAGTTGTCCACTCAATAGCCGTGTGATTTGGCCGGTATTTCTGATCTCGTCCCGTATTGTGATCAAAAATGACGGTTTATTACCAATTCCATCCACATTCCCTCCTAAGTCACGTTGCCCATTGTGAACCGTGTCATTTAGGAAATGCTCTTCAAAAACTAAGGTTCGTATAACTTCACCAGATATCCAATCTGTTAGACATATTGTTGCGCATATTATCCGCTGCTTTTGGTCTAGATAGGTATTTGCAAGAGACTAGCAATTATCCTGATTGACATTTCCAAATCCAAGAAGGTAGGTTGATTGCGTCGCGTGATTAAAACATACGAACACGTGATTGGGCTGCACTTTGAGACTTCCAGGCATTGTAGGAAACTGGTAATGTCTTAAGACTGGGCAGCCTCCTTTAACGCAGTAATCAATCACCAGGCGTAGACATCCTCTAAAAATAAGATGTAGTGTTTTGCTTCCTATTGAACAATTCTGGCCTTGACAAGACACAGATCAGCGATTGTAGTAAAGAACTTGGAACCGATACGAAAACAAGGAAATGGCAGGAAATATTTGATCGAATTTTTGTTCTGTAATTGAAGTCACTATATATCAAAAAGCTGGCTAGCGCTCAGCCATTGTTAGTAAAATAACCGACAGCAAACATTTCCTGAATTTCCAAGGAGAATGTAATCCATAGCCTCCAGCGTAAAATTCGGGACAGCACTGTGATCAACTGGCAATGGGATAGAATAAATGGCTACACATCGTCCAGTGACAGGATCCATATCATCTGGCCACCCGTGGGCTGGTTGAAACGAAAGGCTAATTCAGATGGTACGTGAACACCCCTCACAACCCTATCATGATATAGCTAAAAGTTGCGTTCACCTCAGCAGAGCTGTAGAATTGTATCATATGGGGACGCTCACATTGTAAGGAATGGGTTAGTCAGGCACAACGATGCAGGCTAAGTGGTTTAGCTGAACCTCGAAACTGTGGAACGGGCTGAAGCTCCATTTTTTCAATGGATCTGTGATTCAGTCAGCTCTCATTCTATCATTCGACGACCGACAAGGAAGCCAGTTATCGACTGTGTTAACTTAAACTGAATAGCAATACGGGGGCTTCCTTTTCCATTAGGATTATCGTATTTCTATATCCGTCGACTGACTGGCTGGCAGTTTGAAGCAGTTGCTCAACGGTGCACATCAGCCGGCTAGTGAGTAATACTTCTGAATGAGTTGTTTTTCACATAATTAACTAGCCTAATTTACGTGATTCTTTAAGGTTCCAGGTTTAGAAATGCTCACCGGATGAGAATTATGGTGATCACGCAAGTAGATCATTGACTATTCAAAGTGTAAGTCTCCGAATTGGGCTTTTTGTTCCGTCATTTGTGGGCAAACCACAATAACATGACCACTATGTAAACGCAGGTGGCCACTTTCACCGACAAAGTAAACGGGTTTGCCCGGTGGATGAAAGAACATCAAATTTCTGACGTCATTCGGTCAGTAATAGAGAAACTCATGAACGTAAATGTGGGTTACATTAAGAAGAAGAAGAAGTTAGTTTGAGTATCCAGACGGGAAGATAGACATTGGACGAACAGTTCCGTGTGTACTGAATCAATCGACGTGTACTTTTCGGAGTACTGTGTTATGCAGATTTTAAATTCTTACACCGACTTTACGTGGAATATCGCAGACTCTTCCTATGCCATGGGAAATTAATAGATTACAAGCCACAGCCCAATCCTCCATTATTTCTGTCCGCCATAAACGATATTGTTTCGTTACTCCGCGTTTTGAACTCTACCAGTGGCTCTGTTTCCATCAAAGACGCTGCTGTTACTGAATCTAAACCCAGCAGATTTCTTATTGCTCACATGAATCCAGACTACCTCACTGTCACACTTGACGGTAAGTCACGGAGTTTTTCTCGTTCAACTATCATGTTTACAGCGTACTTCTTTCAAGGAGTGAGAGAAAGCGTACCGTAAACCCGCATCTGTCAGATTACACGGCAAAACTTAGTCCTACATCATTCATTCAGTGTTATTTTTTCATTCTTCAACTAAGGATGACTATCCTTGTGTTTATTCAAGAGAATAACTGATTTTGCAGCAAAGCTGACATGGCCCAACAACACTGCCGGGATTACCAAGATACATAAGTTTGTTTTAACTCATCACTATTTTACCGTGAGTCCACTAAATGCAGTTGAACGGAAGTGTCAATGGTATGTCTTTCATCGATAGAGCAACATGACTCATCTAATAACCTGTTGTTGCTTCTAAAGAGATTCTGTTAGTGAAAAAAACGATGCACTTGAAGCGCTGCTGACAATGAGGCACTGCATAGTGCGGTTTGTTATGGAATGGAAGTAATGTTGTGGTTTATAACAAGAATTGTCAGCAAACACATGTTCGATTTGTCAACCTCTGTGACATCATTCTCAGTGTGCTGTCCTGTAGGTGTTTATCAGTATTGCCTTTGTGTGTTTATATGCTCCTCTAATCGGTGAACTGCCTGGACAGTCTATTTATTCTATTGACAAGATCTTGGGTCCCAGAACTAAACGGTCGATGGGCGGATGACCTTTTCGGATGACTATACCAGCATCTGACTTGAATTTCCGTCTCTTTTCATTCGAGGTTGTTTTTATTAGCTGCTGCTTCTTTCTGACGGTCGGTTGTTCCCAAACACATTCATTAAGGTAAAGATCTTTTACCTCAGTTCGGATTTGGTTCAATATGAGAGTTGATGAAACAGGTGGCTGAGTAATGTGATTGCTTCCAGGTTCAAGAGATTCGGGTTTTCCGGAGTAAATAGTAACATTCTTGGTGTGTATATACAAATATGTACACACGTTTGTGATAGGCAAGGCCGGTTTTTTTACGCTACTCTAAATTGCCCTTCAAGCTCGAAATCAATCTTCTAATTGCAGTACTCCGCTTGTGGAGGAATCATCAATATTGCGTTTCATCCAAATGAGCTTTGCATGTGCGGAATGAAAACTCACTAGTTTATTATCGTCTTATTATCACCTTTGTTTCGTTTTTGTTTTCCTCGCACTGTTTTTGTTGGTTTTTCTGAAATCTGAAAGTTTTCTCCCCATCGATTCAGTGGTGTTACCGATGTTACTGCCTATTTCTCGGTGTCTGACGGGCCAGTTAGGCCTTCAGTTGTACAAAATAAAAGATGGAGCGGCAAATGGGAAGTATGCAACTATATTTCGACGTCTGTCCTTGTCTTGGATTCAGATGTTCCTTAAGCTAGCTGCTCTCCAACATGAGGTGTATGCATTGAATGCGCTGCCACTAAGACATGCAGTTCAAATGCAACAACAACAGTTATAACAAATGCCTGTTGTTGTGTGAAACAGGTTGGTTGGCTCAATATCGGTTACCAACTTCTAGAATCGGTACATTACTTCATCGGAAAAAGATATTGTTCACTGAAACTAAGTAACGAAAATATGTAGTGTTCGACAGTAGCCTTTGTATTGCTCAGATAATTAGAGCAACATTGCCGTCTAACTAAAATGAAGGTTTCAGTTTCCTACAGGCTACTTGCACAGAAGGGTCTCAAAACGGTTTTCACTGAATATTCCAATGATGTCTGATAAAGTTTGTGACGTCCGTGGTGTCATTTAGTTGGCGACTTTCCAGGGGGACCTATTAACCGTAATAAATAAATCATCCGGGATAAGCAATAAAGTGTCCTATTCCTACACCACACCTACATATCCTTTGGTTTTGCTTGAAGGGTTACAAAAATCACCGAATGGCTTGGGATCGATTCGACTAATGACCATGGACAGCCCGTAAACAGGACTGGAATTTTTAACTTTTTTTCAGCACTGAACTGAATTTGTTGAGGGTGTCATCTTGTCTAGTAACTTGCTAACTGTTTTCGCCTGCTCATAACACCATAGGCACTAACGTAAATTAAATCGCTCGATGTTCAATCGGTAAACGTGCCCCTTCGTCACCAAAACACGAAAAAAATCCCCCTAGTGACCCTTTTTCCGAGGAATCTGAAGTACAAAATTTGAAGCGTCGCTGCAGGGCACATGCTCTGACACGTCTCCGCTCAACGTTTGCTGTCGGCGTTATCCTAAAGGATAATAAACCGTAAATACGTAGATGCACATGGGAAAAAGAGAGGCTTAGACAAACAGTCCATCTGGAGCCAGTAACATCCTCAAAAGTTTGGGAGATTCGTCCATTAATCTCAGGAAGTTGTTTGTAGGTTAAGCTTTTTTCCCCGGCAAACGGAAACGACGGCGCAGAGAAAGTGGAAAACTAGTGAACAACTGTTTCACACTTATTCGGATTCATCAGCGGCTCGCATCTCCGGAAACTCTGGAGGTATTCGAATTCGCAAACCGTTCGGCCACCAGCAGGTGATCAGTAGTATGGTTAACCTGCAAGCGAACAACATGTGGCGCAGCAATCTTCAGTGTGAAAATTCGCATCACATGCTCGCGCGTTGACTGGCGGCTTGGTTGACAACTTAACATACTTGTGTTTTCGACAAACGCACGCAATTGCAAATCAATTTGGTTTGCATGGGAGGCTGAAGTGAATCTCTTTTTGATGATCAACCGAATGTGCTGTACACAGGCCGCTTCATGTTTCAGTTGGTAGGATTTTTTGGGTTCAAGTTGAACGAAGGTTGACGGAAACTCTGGGACTACACCTACATGATGAGCCCCAAGGAGGGCGAAACCGTTCGCGGGCTGTTGAAGAGAGTAGTTTCCTTTATGAAAACACACTTGTGCTTTCTTTCTTAGTCTGAGCCACTTCTAAAGTTTTGATGTCATGAAGGGGCTTCGGGAAACCTAGTAAAAATTCCTTCCTGTACATTAATTTAGCCTAAAAAATGAGGAAAGTTGGTAGCTAAGTTTGCTTCGGTGGTCGCTACTGCTGAAAATTTTGCGGTTAAATTGCCCAGCTCAGTGAACAAGCCATCGAGGCCAATCTGCGCCAAAATCCGAAAAGTACTATAGGCCTGTTTTATGTTTCTTCTAAGTCATCATCGATGGACACATCAACTCCGTTATTCTAAAACAAGTGACACCCTATCCTCTCGAAATGCGAATTATTCACAGTACTGATTAGCCACTGGTAGACGAACGATCAAGTGTTCCACTAGCAACAGGAAAATCACGCAATCTAATCTCGCTGAGGATTTGCGAGAAAAGCACAGATGCGGAGTTTTAGTAAGAGTTAAACTGCACTAGACTGCTTCTCGGATTGTTTTCCATATTGGCTTCATTTATACGGAGAAAGCCAGAACAAAGATTTTCAAGTCTCATGCTATTAACAATTAATTGTAGATCTTGATTCCTAATTACCCTCGACTGAAGACTGTGATTTTTTTCGTTGTGTATTGATCTTCTGAGGGCGAGCCTCTGAGAGCAGACTACTGTACAATAGACAGGTGAGAGAGTTTGCAGGATGAAGACAGAAACGAGATTAATTGAGCAGAATATTGAATAAAAATGAGCTGAACTTGGTGGGAACTGGTGAATAGGCTTGTTCCAGCCTATCCGGCTTCTTGTAAAAACATTTTCGTTGGTTCTACCAAATTAACCTCTGAAACTAGTAGGAACAAGTAGTCGACTTCTGGAGAAAAAGTCAGCCCAGAGTTGCTACTCTTTGTTAACGTGATCTGGACTGATTACGCATTATGTCCTCTTTCGTGGGCCTCGGTATACGCAATTTAATTTTTTACAAAGACTTTGTTCGAAAACGAGGTAATGAGCAATACAACGGGATAAAGCGAGCAGTAAGAATATCAAACGTCTTAGTCACAGAAGGAAGTATGTACTAAAGCGGGTGGAAATGAATTCTGTTAAATACGTAAAATATTTGAGAAGACACATTATAACGAAACGTCATGGAGTGATCAACACAAAGAGATTCTGTTCATAAAGACTGCTCAGCCAGGTACCCTGTAAGGTCTTTTACATTTGTGACTGGTGTGAATTTGTGATAAACATATCGTAAGGAACACGGTAACAAAGAAGCTCATTACTACGTCCGGATATGTGTGTCATCGCACTGATTCATAGATATGCCAACTTCCCATGATTGAGAGACCTTTGGCTGCATTGCACTTAGCTCTCTCGATGCTTACTTCGTTAAGTTAAGGCGGTGAGCTTAGTAAGCGGAGTGATCCCCGTGAATTACATCAAAACGAAGAAGCAGGATGAAAACATGGCACTTCAAAAACACTACTTGAACTCGGTTGCATGAGTTGCGTAGCTACAAGAAGGGACTAGTATATTAGCAACGTGTGCAGATGATTAACACAAAGGCATACAAGGCAAGCTCAGTCGTGAGAGATATTAGCGCAGAGGGAGGACGAAATTCCAGCGAATACGACACAACTACTGATAAGTTGACGGCATTTGCCAGACAGATTTTTATAGGAAAATAGCATGATACTAATTGCATGGTGCCAGTTACAAAGGAATAAAAAACACTGGCGCCCAGAAGATCGTCAGATAAAGCCTATCTGCTTAATGTTGTAAGTGATGAAGCCCTAGAGTTTGTTGATTCATAACCGTTTAGTTCTTAAAAGCATGATTCAAAAGCGCCCGACGCTGATTTTGAACACAATTATTTAAAGCAAGTTGCACACCATTGAAAATTATGGGGAGGAAAAAAGCTTCCGAGTGAATACAATCACAGACAGTAAAATGATGATGACCTGGCTAAATGGGACGCACTCCACATTCAACAGCGTCTGATTAATAAACAATTCCGTAAAAAGGAGACGTGGTAACTAGAAGTGGTAACTAGATAAACACAAAGTTTTGTTTCGTCAAATTTCTGCTGAGATCAGCGCACGAAATTTGTACGTTGCGGGTAAAGTATTTCGCCAAGGGTCTTCCAGTGAGAAGGTATACTTTCCAGTATTTAATGTTTTGGATAGCTATGGAATCCGGTCTGTTATGATGTCTGTTGGTTTACCCTTTTGGTTTCTGCATGCTACCAAACTTCTCTTCATTATCCGTTTATGCTAAAAAAATCTAAGAATCATAATCTGCGTGATTCTAGACGTTGGCAAAACTGCGGTTTTTGTATTTTTTTCATACTACCCTTAAGAGCTATCTGCTCAAAGCTCATTAATAGCTTCACCGAGAATTTTTCAACGCGAGAGCATTTCAAGTGATTTGGTTCGATCAAAACAAATTTAGAACGGAATTCGAAAAAATTTTCCAACCTGTTCTGTTTGTCAAGCCTTGGTTCTACAATGATCCCGAGGGCAGCACTACACCTTGGCGGAAAGGTGCAAAGTAGCAAGACTTCATAATCCCAGGAATCACTTTTTAGGCTAATCAAGGGTAAAATTCACCTTCTGGAGTACAATAGGAGTCTAAAGAAATTAAGCTAGATCCTGTCGTTCTACCAGAACTAAGAAGCGAACAGCTACAAACGTACGCAGATCACTGTTTTTCTTACCAGATCGAAACTCCTATGGATCAAATGCTCACCACAAACCGAGTTCAACCTCACTGTGTGAATGAGGCATAGTTGTCTCACTAAGACATTTACGTTAGGCCTATATCCATCAACTGGCTGTTCAGCAGCATTCTTCCATTGCGAAGTTGATTGAATCACTGCTGTCGAAGCTTCCCCTTGCCGAAGATTGCTAAGGGGCTAGTTCGCTTTAGTTTCATATTCTGAATTGGAACTACTATGGTCGACTACTGGTTTTGGGTCAAGGACACCTCTCTCTGGCTTAAATATTTGCCTCTAAAATACTCACTATTAGCAGCCTGAACCGGCGACTCAAGGTACGGCATAGCTTATCTAACAGAGAAAGTCCCGTTTTGCTGACGCAGCAGTAAACCATCCATATATCTAAGGCTCCATAGCCTACAGGACAAAGATACAGAAGGCAAAAGTGCACACGGCAGTCCCGGTCTTCACAGACGCATCTGAATCGATAATTAATTATGCCGACTTGTCGCGTATTTATTCAAACAATGCCTAGGCAGTATATGGACGATGCTTTAGATTACTTGACCAACTGCACTTGAAATATCAGCTCGAAATGCTGCTGATAAAGCCAGGTGTACGTATTTGGAACGCTTGCTTTCTTCGAATGTAGACTGGTGGTAGATCAGCTACATTGGCTGGATCACTTGACACTCGCATTCTAAAATATGGACAACCGAGGAAGGGTCTTCGACCTCCAAGATGGCCGAAATTCTGCAACTACGCCAGATCTACTGTGCAGGTGAAAACGTTTAACCTTCATTTTAGCCCATGGGAAACTACAAAATTAACGGAGAGACCAGTAGACAATCTCTGTGCACAAATTTGAGAAGCCCTGAGACACGAGACCTATTAATCATGCTAGTAGGGAAGAATTCAATATCGTTAGTGGACATTCGACCATAGCGACTTGCAAAGCATGCACAGACACTTGTTTTGGTAGCAGTGATCTTTGTTATTGCGAGAGCATTTTTCGGCCTACCCGCTAAACCTAACAGTAGAACTGAGTCTGTTTCAATTTCTAATCAATACCTGTCTGACATGGCGTGTCACCATTATCATCAACCTGTGGCGGCGTACTAAGGGATGACCATTTGAAACATTAGGTGTTATTTCATTGAAAAATGAACGACTTGATGGATGGCGCCAGTGACTCTTGGATGACTGTGTGACTGGTTCGTGTGCTGCTTATCGTTCTGCCATGTTAAGGCCGACCGCTAACTTGCACAAAGCCTCCGCATGCTCGGACGCCAAATGAATTTCCTCCATCCAAACTGGCGTCAAGTGTTTGCACGTGGAATCACAATCAGATCGCACAAACCGGCCGTGACCGTTCGACAGTGGACAGACGCCAAATAGTTTAGCAAATCTTTACTCGAGAAATTCACTTCGGACGCCAGCCATTCGTGCATCCTTACCGTAACAAATATACACAAGGGTATACAAAAGACTGGTGTTGCTAATACTTTCCGTGGCGCGTCAAATGGAATACATAAGACTATCCACACCGACCAGCTTGTGCTTGATGATGGGCGATTGGATTAGTTTAATAAATGAAGCAAAGAATGCCTTGCGGTTGCTAAGTCAGGTCAAGCAGAGTTTTGTGCACAATAGGATAAACCATCAGCATTTAAACTGCAGCCTTACCATACAATGATGCATAAAACTTGTAAGAGTAAACGGGTCCCTAAGTGGTCAGGGCTTGATACGCTAGAATCCTTGGCCATAGTGGATATGGTCCCAGAGAAATATACTGTGATATTTAGAAAAGCAGGTTTTCGCTGACTTGCAGGATAGAAGGTCAGTACTGGAAGCTTTTGGAGAAACAGAGCAAATTTCAGGAGTAAGACAGGTGTGTTGAAGTGCCCAAGGACGAGTGAGGTGAATTTTTGTGGACCACTTAATGAGCAACAATGGTCCCTGAATTTCCACCCATCTTGAAACGTGGATTGGTGACTTTATGATATTGCAGAGGTCTCTGTCAAGGAGGACATTATAGGACAACGGCTGATTCCGTTTATGAGTTTCTTGTGCTTAATAGCCACAAAACAAGGTTTGTTGGCACGGGTAATAGCCTCGGCTTGAAGAGACAATCTTTAGGCGAAACAATTTTTTTCAGTGAGGTACATTTATTAATGAGACAATGCATCCTTGCTTACGTCATACGCGCGGTTGCAGATCACTCTGATGTTGAGGAATGCTTGGGCATCTGGTTGATCAGCAGGCTTAAGGGAGCCGAGGTTCTGATATAGGGACAGTAGAGCGATGCAACCCGACCTAATACTGTCACCTTGTGGTGGGAGGTGATCGAGCTCTCATGTTGGAATAGTCTCGAGGGGTATACTGGCTGGAACTCATTTTATAAAGGTTCAGCCACATTAGAAAGGTTATAGAGGACAAAGGAGAGCGAGACCTCATACTGCGTCTCGTAATACGAGGCTGTCTGCGGGTAAAATCGTGCTGTACTCTGCGACAGGAGTGCGAAGGCAGTCAGTTGGTTCTCCCGGGCGACCAGCATGTTCATGTTTATGGAAATAACGATGCTGCCTTTCCCCGAGGAAGGACGGGTTAGAAAACGCCGGCTTTAAAAACCGCACACTCTGATCGCCTACTAGTTGACCATGACCGCCGGCGCACTATTCACTACAGTGGAAATATTTTGAAACCAGATTCTGGTGTTGCTCCTAAGGCACCAGCTGTGCGCAGACGCATCAAGAGTGAGACAGTAATGTCAATTGTGGATGAAACAATATGCAAAAAAGACGGAACGGCAATTCCCTCCCACACTGTCGTCTTCAGCGATGAGCAGAACACTTCAAGGCACAGTTCAGCTGGTCTCATTCAACACAACCCTGGATCTGAACATCACTCTTCGAAGAAGGTGGCGAGGTCCTGCTTAACAGTCTGACGACCATACTGCGGAACCGGTTAAATGAAGTACCTCAATAGTAACCCCAGTCTTCGAAAAGGGTGCAAGACGGTCATGCAGGTACCACCTTGGGATCACCCTAGTGTCCGGTACATCCAATATACTCTCTTGTACTGTTTGGCGCTGGTTTGCCATTTATCGGGCAAGACGGACTTGCGAGAATCTAGATGGGGTCTCCTTGGCCAAGGATGCGTCGACCATATCTTAACCTTGAGACAAGTTCTTGTACAGCGTCACTCTTCCAAACGTCCTACATGGGTCACTTTTCTGGATCTGACTCTGTTAGTCATCAAAAACTTTGGCGGTGTATGGCGATATATGGCGTTCCCTCCGAACTATATCCCTCATGAAGGCACTTTATGCGAACTGCTGTGGGTGAGCACGAGCGAGCTTACACCTCAGTTCTCCACTTGCAGTTGTGTACAACAAGGTTGTCCTTTTTCGCGTTCCTTGTTTATTATCGATGAGTTGCTTGAAATTCCTCTGCATGCCTCTGAAGCCTCAGGTGTTGAAGTACTCTCGGGACGTTTGCTCAGCATGCGGATGGCACAAATCTCCTTGGTTCAGAAATGCAAACAAATTTCAATGACCGAAATAGCATAAGTTTTGACATGCGCTTCACACATGCAAAGTGCAAAATGCTGCTACAAGATTGGATGGGATCAAACCCAAACCTCATGCTTGTAGACAAGCTACTCGACGTGCTAGGTAAATCTGTTTACCTGGATAGTTTTATGTGTTCCGGTGGACCAGCTGGAAATAATGTTTCCTCTTGAATGAAGGTGATCAGGGAAGCTTCTGCCAAAATCCGACACCCATAACGCCGAAAAGACTTCGGTTTTTCTGCTCAGGGCGGAGTTCACACTGCAGTAGTGCAATCCATACTGCTTTGTGGATCAGAAACATGGCTCTTACTAGAAGAGGACAAAGGTGCTGAGGTACACCAGATGGTTTTGGGAAGAACGAAACCCCCCCCCCTCCCCGAGTAGATGCGTTGCTCACGCCTCATAGACTATCCTAATTGGGACATGTACTCCGCATGCCATAATTATTTCGCCCAACCGTGTGCTGAGTGGAAGCGACCAAATGGTGGACAGTGTGTGACCTGGCACCAAAGCATGGAAACACTAACCAGTAAACTTGGTCGGGTCGGCAAATTCCAGCTCCCTGGACGGGGAATCCAGGATTCAACTCACCAGTGGTTAGTGACAGTGTCAGAAATGACCAAATGTCGTAGTTGGTGGCGTTCGTGCATGAAAGCTGTCTAATTCAGTGCCTAGCTATTTAAATTCATCACTAACTGGATATGTCGCTGCCTTCAATGCTTGGATGCATATCCTACACTATCCCACTTAGCTGTGATCGAAACCGAGCACACACAGTACTGCAGTATTCTTTCAGAGTACAGCCTGATCTTTCTAAGTTGGATCACCTTTAAAAGTGGGCACACAAGAACTGTTTAGACAAATCCATTTGTTTTATAGAACATCATGATGTAAATTCCTCTTTGAGTGTCACATATTTCTATAAGGATTTCCAGCTAATTTGCTACATCCCGTCTGAAACAATCCGTCTGCCTGTATCGCGTCAAATGAAGTGCCGGAAAACTGTATAAATATGGAAACAATGGAACTATACTTGTCTGCAGAAAGCGCTACGTTGCATGTCTCCCTTTTGTTCTACTCAGGAACACATCAAAAAAAACAATCTTTTATTTTTCGGCCGACCGTTCAAGAATCATTTGAGACTAATTATGGATTGTTTGTCTTGCTCTAATATGTACTGTTTGACAAGATGCTCTCGAAGAAATTTCAATGGTTTTCTCTACCACACCACCACAGACTTAGTTTCAAGCAACGCTTTTGTTCTGGTTTTGGACTTTGAAGGACACGAGTTTTGCACAAGGAGTACTTTTTGTGATTTTGGTTCACATGTGACATACATTGTGCACGGCTGAAAACCGACCATAATCCAGTGAGCTGTGCTTGGATGCAATTCTGTCTCACGAAGGCCAAAGCAAGAATTCTGATGTGGCCTTTACCTCCTTCAGGGGTCTTTCTATGATAAACTGTGACGATTCTCTCAAAGTGTCTTTTTCAAAATTCGGAAGAGCAAACANCTTTTCAAAATTCGGAAGAGCAAACACGTGCTGTGGGAATCTGTCCAGTGATGAGCATTACTTTCTACCGATAACTTCTGCTTTCGGAACTAAATTTCATCAACATTATTGAAACTAACCTTTGAAGCATTGAAAAATTGGTTCTTAATTGTTTTCCAAAACAAAAGAATGAGACTAAGCAATAAACTAACCAGACAAAGGTTAAAATGATTTTATTTGATTCACCTTTATGAGCCTATTACCGTGCTTTTTTGACAGAGTGCAGCCGGAAGCCCTCAAAAGAAGGAGTGAATAAGCTTACCTAGGCAGGATTTAGCTCCGCTGGATTGCAAACCTTGCTGGGCCTACAAGATTGAGTTTCAGATGTAGTCTCAATACCAGTGTAACGGTGGATACTACTGATAAGGCATGCGAGTAGCGTCTTCCCGTAAATCCGTTTCACGTCTTTTGAAAAGTGAGATCTACTACGGAATTTGTGGAGTCGGTTTGTAGCATTTGTTTGCATTTGGGCAACAGTCAGTGAATATCCAGGAGAGTTCAGGAAGACGCGTTCAAGGAGAAAATGGATATTCAGCTTTGTAAACAAGATGCATATGAGAGTTTTGCTCTCCTGTCCAATAGTCTGTAACTGTTCAGTGGGTGTTTCTCTAACAAACAACTTCGAAGCGAAGGCCTTCTTCCTTTCGCCAGCACCTGCCTTACAGTGTTCCATCTTCCCATGATATTCTAACATTAATTTTGTCATCATTCCTCATCCTACTCGTATGGGTGTTGGTCCAAAGTGTGAGTTTTTCAGGCTGATGGAGTGAATTAAGAAATTAGGAAGCGCTCCAATATTTATCATAAAGTGGGGTCCTGTAAATCTACGCAATTTGTGAATGTATTCGCTTAATTAGGTGCACTCTGTTTTGTCGGTAGAATGCCAGACTACTCTAACCAAAAAATATCGACATCTCCGAGCAGAGCATCCGTCTACCCGGAGTGTATTTACCCGTCTTTCCGATTAAAACAAGATTGTATGACAACAGTCTGGGCTTGAAGCAATGAAAGATTTCGAAAATCCTTGGGATACAGTTAACTTCATTGGGGGAGGTGAATCAGGTTGATAGGCGATTAAGTGTTTATCAACGAATCCTGTAATCCTAGGATCTACATCAGTATTATGCTCCTGGAATGCAAGCAGACCCAACTTCTCTTCCAGAACAGGTTTTGTATGCAACCAGTCTTACCTGTCTAAATACTCGCATTAGGGGTAGCGATGTGTAGGACTCGGATGCTTATCTACCAAGTACTCGGATTTCAATTAGCAAATAATTTAACAGACCTCTTCTTCCCTAAAATCTATAATCAGCAACAACGTAATATGCGCCACAGTAAATTGTTAACGTCAGCGAAATCTGAATTCTCCCGCTGTGTGGATGATCCACATAGTGGGACAAATTTTAAATAGACCTGAGTGTTTCCTGTCAATAGGTTCCTTCGTTCTACAACTTGAAGCCAAACTGGATGGGGGCATAATTCTGAAAACGGAGAACTATATCATTAGACACCTGTTCATTTATTTATGTAACATGAAACACGGGACGACAAATGTTCGCAATTTTCTATGTGCTTCGCAACCAAGGCAACAAAAACAAGCATTTCGGACAGGTGTTCAATTTTCTCTTGTTGTTTATTCCCAAAGTACGCTTGTTAACATGTGTGTTGAGCTAAATTCACAGGAGAATCACACTCACATATTTGGCAGGATTGAGCATGTTGTTTACAAGTTAATGGAAAACACGCGTTCTGTCATGAGGGTATGGAGCTACATAGCACGGCCAAAGGACGGAATCGTTTGATTTATTGTTGTTAGCGCGTGTTGTGCAGTGACGAAATCAGATGTGCCAATGAATGTGGACGGTTGACTACAGTAGCATTGACCTAATCAGTTGAACAAGCACACACAAGCAATGAAGCTACCGAAATTCCGAACCTTCTAAACCATTCAGTTCGCTGGTAGTTAAGTGCGATCTTAAAATCCAAGATGCACTTTCTAGAGACTTGAAAACATGTAGTGAAAATGTTACAAGAAGCAAACGGGGATTGAGGAAAAAACAAATGAACGAAGTCGAGCTGCCTCGGAATTGTAATACTGTACCCTTTTGTCTGTTGGTCGGTTCTACTTTGTTCATGCCATGTACTCACCGAACTTATTGAAATACACTTTTCCCACTAGTTTTTAAAATACCCGTCCGGTAAAAAGGAAGTGAACAAAGTAGAAACTATACTTATCTACAGAATGATTCAGCGTTAACCAACTGAATGTGCTCCAAAATGGTCGTCTCATATTTGAGTTGGTACGAAGTTTGTGGTGTCGCAATAGGTTTTTTGGGGTGAAACGACATTTACACGGTTTCCTAAAGCTCCTTCTCAGCCAGAATCGCCTTTCGAAATGGTGTTTCTGTGTGGAAAACTGGCTTTCTTTCATCATGTTAACATGATGCGTCGCAAGTTTTCAGAAGATTGCTATATGGACAGTCATTCAGGTGATACCAGTTTTTTACTCAACCGGTTTAGCTTTCCGACCCCAGATATAGCAGGTTACCAGGCACAGGAGATTGAGACCACGTCATATTCACAGGAGACTAATCAAACTACACAATGACCGTTTCCAGAACTACCAGATACCGTTTAGAAGCTATATAGTCACAGGCAGAAGCGGAGGAATTCACCCACTCAACCCTGCACTGACGATGTCACCTCGATTGGTGATGAAACGTTTGCAATCCAACTGCTAAGCTCGGCGAACAGACCAACAACCAAACAGCGCATCCGAGCTACCTACATTCCACAACATTACTAATAGCACGTTACCTTTTGTGGGTCAGTACCTTCTTGAGAGGGGAAATAAGTTTGCTGAAAACTCGAAATATTTGATGATCTGTGATCCGTCGTTGGAGGTGCGTTTTCCTTATTCACGTCACTCTCGTTTGAACAGTCGTCCTTTTCTCCTGGCGTAATTTTCTGGTGAGTCCACATATTACATATCCCGGAAACCTCACAACCTAAGTTTTAAAAAAGTTGTCCAGTGGGTTTCCAGCGTCTGTCGCGCTACCTGACTGGGAATTCCCGACGGGCGGGTCAATCGACCGTCACAACCTGGACAGTTACTGGATCGTCGTTTCGGTGATCAGTCGGGCATACCAGTCACGTCGCTCAAGTGTGAACACGTTCGCCTGTTCAGACTTGAAAATTCAGATGCGTCCAACGTGCATTGGTGGGGTAGTCGTAACGTGCTCGCTTCACATTTCAGGTGTCCGGAATTCATACCCCGGCACGGCCATGGGATATACACTGCTGACGGGCTCCTACAAGAGACAAACTCGAGTCCATTGCTTCTTTTCCCTTAAGGGTGGACCCACCAGAATGATTACACCAGGACAGGAGGACGATTATTCAAACGAAACTGATGTGACTATGAACGATGCGTGATCTTGTAGCGACCCAGTCACCCACATACTTGACTGTTCAACTCAGCCGCTCACTGGATCGCGAGGCTTGTCTTTTTTTCTCATACGCACAAACACGTCGCATTAAGCTGACTCATCGGACATCGATTGTCTGCACCGCCTAGTCAGCGTAGCGACCAATCATGTGCCGACGCGCCCACATTTACGCACTGGGACCTACATAAACGCAAATCGAACCCAGTCAAGACACAGACTCGCGCGCGCGCAGGGAGCAGGACGTCAACCTCTCCACAAGTCCACGGACAACCATGGAGTACGTGTAGCAGTCTAACTGCGGAGAAAAACACGTTCCCGCCGTCCGGACTTCCACCAAGGGACTCTCGCATCCGATAAGTTCCCTTTTTGACTTGCTCCCATTTCACATTGTATTTATTTTTATACGTGTCGCAGAAATACTAAAAGCTTTTATTAGTGCACATTCACCCTCTGATTTGAATTATGGCTATCATCACTTGTGCACTAATAATCTCTCGTAAAGCCTTGTTAGTTTAGATAGATGCAATTGGAATTAACTTCTTCCTCGAGGGACTAATTCAGGGCACCAAAGAAGGTCGTCTTGTGTGAAAACTGATTTCTTCTAAGGTGATTTTGACTGTCTAAGTACGCTTTGTGGGTGTTTTTTTTGAACATTTTATTTGTTGATGCTAGTCCCCCTGTGGAAGGGAAGCTTAACTTAAGCAATGCAATCTATACCACAGGCTCCTTAACTATGCTGTGGCTTGATCAGGCCGCATCATGTATGCGCGTGTTATTATAGCTCATCGAATTTTAACGTAATTGTGCAAAACTGACAGCGATGGACAGCTTCAACACTTCCGCTGCATTCCACAGGTCAAGATGTCTTCAGTAGAATGAGAATAGTCACGTTTGTATAGGCGTAAATTTGACAAAGAATCTGAGAATATCCGGTGGCATTCCTGTTCGCGTTGGCATAGTGGTGACTCTCTAAGTGAGAGGTCGAACTTGAGATCTGGTGTAAGTTGACAAAGGTGTGGCCAGAGACCGCTTTAGGATTAACCCAACAATATATGAGATTTCACTTGCCTTTGTACAGCTCTTCAACCATCCAGCACAGTTGTTCCGTTTATACCACGCCCAAAATGAAGGGCCTTCATCTCGAGGTCCACGCTTATTCGAATACACGAATAATGTGTGTGAGTGATAAAATGGACTGTGAACATTTAAAGCGTAAGACAAGCATGTTAGAGCGCCAAAAAACTTGGTTGTCTCCCAGGTTCATTTGTTCAGTGCTACGCGAATCTTGCAGTGACATATGCTTGCACCTCTTATGCCAAAATTTCTGGGGTTTCTACTCCGGCAAGAGAGAATGCACGTTGCTGACAAAAATTAATAGGAGCTAAACTTAAATTTAGTGTTTTTTCACCTCAGTTTGGGCTGGAACGTCGGAGAAGAGGGTGCATCAGACCACAGAGATATAGAAGGAAATTCAAAAAGTCCCGCATTTACCCAAAATGAGTGCAAGAGATATCCGGAGGTGGAATATGCAACTATTCAAGCGATAACAGGATGTTCTTGTTTTGACGAAATTGCGTTTAAACGGTAGTTTCATTTTGAACGGGATTCTAAGTACTAGTGTGAGTTTGAGAAGCTTGCCTTTTAGAAGACAGGTATTCACTGTAGGATTTGCTCAGCCATGTAATTCCGTTAACCTTGTGCCTTCTGTAGGCCGAATGCAACTTTCATAGACTAACGAATACTTTGAACCGCCGAACAGCACATGAAGAAGAACTGATGTTTAAATTCGTCAATTTCGCTTATGTCTGTCACTTAGCTGAATGGCTCGTTTCAATTCATAAGCTAACGAGAATCTTCACCAATAGGCATTGTCTGAAAACTAATCGTTAGAATCTACTTCATCTAAGACCCACGAGCATTTGAGTGCAGAGTTTTTGTCCGGGAATGTATGAACATCACAAGGGACCGTGAGAATTCTTAGGAGTTTTTCCAGGGCCCTCAACATCCTACTTTGTAGCCTGAACTATAGCGCTCGCTTACGCTCCAAAAATGTTCAGTTTGACTCAATTTTGCTGAAAACCCTTCGGCGGCCCACTACCGCTTTTTCCGTTCTTGGGGCTCCTCAGATAGGGGCAGTCCCCGATTTTCCGTCCATCTTATGTCCCGCTTGAACCCGAATCGCACAAAATTGGCAAAACACATTCATTCACATACCGATATGTTTTTTACGGAAGACTCACCAAACCCAGCTAAATCTCTCGTTTGTGAGGGGCGAAATCGGTCATGGGCTGTCCAAGAGTATTCAGTTACTTTATGATTAGTGCATTACGTCTACGTATGTACTGCGTTATCTCGAATATCGTACCGACTAAAATCTGAGTTGGTGTGATTCAGCATATTCATTTGCTTAAAAAATCTACGGGAGACTTAACGAAGTTCCTTGTGAGTCTCCCGTCAGAAAACTAGATTGATACGCAAATGAGCGTATTGCACTTGATTTGAATTCCACATATAATCTTCATTGCGAACTAATAGCGAATTTTGAGCGGTAGACTTTACAAATTAATATTCACATGATATTCTACTAATTACCAGATATAACAGGTAGACTGAAAATCTACTGTCTGTTTCCACTGCTGTTCAGCCAAAATGGGAATTTGATCGACGCGTGCATCATTTTAATCCACAAAAAACCAAATGGTCATATTCTGTGCGGAGTAAAATCGTTTGGACTGGCCTGGATTAGGAATTAACCAATTTTTGTCCATCGCGGAAAGAACGTGCACCCGCACACAGTTAATTTCCCACAGCCAGACAGACTTTCATGTGTAAGAATAAATATTACGTGATATGTTACGTACATTGCATTACATGCTTATCACATGAGGTATGATACATTACATGAAAAGCATGATTATCTGGATTGCTTTCTCGAGACACTTCTGAAAGCACGTGACAAGAAAATCACACACTTTATCCCATAGAAGGGCTGGGTTTTCTCGGAAATAAGAGTTTGTTGCATCAGTCCTACTTAAAAAGGGATAAGAATAAGTCTTCAGAGAACAAATTTAACGTAAAACCATTCGCAAGTATGGTTTTAAGAACACCAATCAATGCACCAAGCACGGCCTAATCCAAAAGGCATTTGTTACTACAAATTCGTCCGAAGTTGCGTTAAACCTACGTTGCCAGTATTGAGCCTTCATCACCAGAAGGGCCATACAAGTTTTGCACAAACAAGTCCGCTCGCTGTTTGGTTTCGCTGACACCAACTTTGTTTTAAAAGATGAAAAGTTCCGTGGTTTCGCTGACACCAACTTTGTTTTAAAGGATGAAACTCGATAAACACGAAGCACTTGGTTACGACCAGACCTGACATTCAGTCATTCTCTCAGGTCTTAGAAGGATGCTATATTAAAATTGCTCGTATCGTTGTCGGTTGTTTGATCAAATTCAGTATTTGACACTCGAACCGTCAAAATTTCATTGGCCAGGCCTCCTTCTGTATGGCTTACTTAACAAACTACAGTTTATTAATGAGTCTAATTTTCGCTTATTTGCATACTCTGTGGAGAATGAGATCGAAAAAAGAATTCCTCACATTTGACTCGATTTAACTTTGCTGTTCAGCTCGCTTAATTCAACACAGTGTTCTGAGTAGTCTCTTTTAGTTGTCGTTTGCAGCAGACCTGTCTGGTCATACGGTTATCGGAAAATGTAAACAGCAGAGAAACTTAAGACGGACTTTGTCATTCTCGATCATGCCGCTTTAACGATAAGAAGCATTTGAAACACTGACAAATCCAGACTACAAATCAGCCGTTCTTCCGAGATGACGCGAGCGATACAAGTTGAGTCGGGTGCAGACTAATTGGTTAATGGAAAAGATTTCTCACGCAACGACATCTGTCAGCTGCACTGTGACTGAATTAAAGAATGAGTATTTGTAGCACTGTAATCTAATCAACGTGCAAAGTTTTCTAATAATTTGAAATCTTTTATTATTGCCCGGTCTTTTTTTTACATCTAAGGACTGGTATAAATTTACCTAGTGCATGAACCTGTATAATTCACCCTGGTTGAGCGGATGATTCGAAATGTGATGCGGTCTTCTCCAAGTATGTTGGTGAAATAAAAAAGGGGAACCATTGTTTTTCTCGTCTACTTATCAGGATCTGAATGCTTCCCCCGGGACTCTCCGGGACTTTCTGAGATGCTGATACCCTTTAATGGAATGATCACTCGGAAGCTACCCTTAACTTTTGACTTTATATGACCAACCAAATGCGCGAATCTTCGATGAAAAGCCCCCAGAGGAAATTTAGTCATTTTAGAATAAGCAGTGAGCCAACTCGAAACGAAGCCAAGGTGAGCGTAGTTCCTAAGGTGAGCCAACTCGAAACGAAGCCAAGATGAACGTAGTTCCTACGTGTTTGTAACAATTATTGTTTTCATGATTTCGCATTAATTACCGCTATCGTGCAACCTGATTACTGAGCAACCGATCTTTTTCGAGAAATGTTTTTTTCTTCCATGAAAGTTTGTTCCACTACAAGTTACTGTCGGTTTGTGCATAGTCTACAAATGATCCACCACTCAAAAATGGCCACGTGAACCCCTTCTAATGTTAGTTGCTTTAGAGTTTTCTCGCGAAATCCATCCAGGCAGCTTCCTCGATACTGCATTTCATTCTTAACGCGACTGTCACGTCGCTGGTTCTTGAGCTGACCATTGCGAGCTGATGAAGCATTCACTTTTTCTCAGAATGAATGCCACCAAAATGCCATGTGGAACAGAGTTACGGACTCTAGTACAAATTACCCAGCCCATGGCCGCTAAATTTACAAACGCCGTTACATCCACAAAAACCAGTGGTCCAGCGTCAGTTTAAATTTCTAAGTCCATACCCACGTCAGCATGATGACGCATACGATTTATCCGTTTCTCACTATCCTCAGAGCACAAGGCCCGTTTTCATGACATGTTACACCAATGAGATTATGATGCGATGAGCTTTGGCTCCCTTTGGCGTCTACTTTTCGGTTGACCAGGATATTACAGAAATGGGTAAGCTTGAATCATTTTGTTGTACAAGCCGCGTAATAATTCTTCCGTTGTGGTTCTACAGTAGTTCCACATGAACCAAAAATATCCGACAAAATTTATATTAACCACGTCTCTGCCCATTACTGGCCTTCGTCATGACCCTCGTTTAATCGTCCTACATGTTTGCTTGATTAGATTCAGAACTGCAAGCAAGTGTCGTGGTTTTTTTCTTGCCGCTTGACATTTTGATCAACATGTCACCATAGTAACGGAATCACTAGTGAGGCCCATACATAGTAATTCGAGGAAAACTGTCCCAGCTAATGTACTATTCAACGTTACTCTGTTCATTGGTCGTACCACCTGAGATGGCATAAGGTGGAAACCCGTTCCCAGTCAGTTTTTATCTAAATTGTGTACACTTATCCTGGTTCACCCTCTCATCTATTCAACCATTTCAAAGATAGTGAAAACGTGGCACGGCTTCGCGTATTCCTAGTGGTAAGTATTGATTGCATTTTGGAATCTGGCGGAATGCGTGTAAAGTGAATGATACTTGCTATTTCACAACGTGCAGTCGGATGAGCGTTGACCAGCTGAAACCGAGTGGCCTGGTTCCATCTGCAATTTTATTCTCGTCTCGGAGCCAGCAAATGAGGAAGGCACTGTTGAGGAGTGGTTGCTGTGTTGTGTCACCCAATTCTTATTTAGAAAGTGTAAGCATAACCATTCCACAAAGTGTCTAATTGCAAAATGTGATAAAAATACAAGTGTGACATCAAAGGCAACTTTAGTATTTTGGCTGTTACCCGAAACATTTCACTGGGTGGTCTCCCTTCCCGCCGTCAGTTCTAGAGCAAGATGTTTTTCAACGTATTAGAAACATTCCATTTTATGTGTACTAGAATATATGCAATTTATAGTATAAGGTATATAATAACAACTGCATAAAATACTACATTATTATCTAGTCTATGACAATTTAAAGCCTCAATAGAAGGATGACGGTAACACACACTTTGTGAGGCATCCATGCACTCTTGTTCTTTTCTCGAATAAGGAACTACGTTTCGCTACATTAATTCTTTTGGCTCCCTTGGACTCAATATCTTAAAGGGCTGTTAACATAATACACTACTTTTTCCCAGTTATTTGAGAACAGGAACATGCTCAGAAAAAAAACGAATGCCTGCGAACTAACAGAAGATATTTTGCTCGCTTGAGTTAGTCAGATCTTGTCTAATTACACTGCAAACGCTTGTAGCTCGGTCTCTAACCTACGAGGATATTTAATATATGCGCAGGTAAACTCAAAGGAAAAATTTTGATGAACGATATTCAAGGATTTGCTTAATCTGCTACATCCTACTAAAAACCAGGTGAAACTGGCTTGTCCGAGAATATCCCCACTTTCTTTCTAGTAAGGGAGTGTAATGCAATATGAAATGTAAAATGCATCTAGCACTCGGTAACACACACTTTGTGAGGCATCCATGCACTCTTGTTCTTTTCTCGAATAAGGAACTACGTTTCGCTACATTAATTCTTTTGGCTCCCTTGGACTCAATATCTTAAAGGGCTGTTAACATAATACACTACTTTTCCCCAGTTATTTGAGAACAGGAACATGCTCAGAAAAAAAACGAATGCCTGCGAACTAACAGAAGATATTTTGCTCGCTTGAGTTAGTCAGATCTTGTCTAATTACACTGCAAACGCTTGTAGCTCGGTCTCTAACCTACGAGGATATTTAATATATGCGCAGGTAAACTCAAAGGAAAAATTTTGATGAACGATATTCAAGGATTTGCTTAATCTGCTACATCCTACTAAAAACCAGGTGAAACTGGCTTGTCTCGAGAATATCCCACTTTCTTTCTAGTAAGGGAGTGTAATGCAATATGAAATGTAAAATGCATCTAGCACTTGACAAAGACGTTTTGACATTGATTATATGTTCATCCATTTGTTACCTCTCTGGGCCACCGGCTCACAAACATTCGGCCACCAGTGAGGGAGACGTAATCAGGCACTCAAATGCCTACTGTAGATGTTTACCATATTGGCGGTAAAACGTCTGCAATCCGACTGCTAAACTGAGCAAGCGAATTAAGGGCCAACTGTTAACTACGCCTGAGCTACAATGTTGCGATGCTCGTACTTAGAAGTAGCGTAATTAACTGCGGAATTTACTGGCTATTCGTGGGGCACAGAGAGTGACAAAGAGACTCGCAAACCATACTTACAAGGTCCAAACTAGTTACCGGAATAGGCCAACCAAATTCAACCAAATGGGCCAAGCCTTTTAGCCGTTTTCTGTTGATAGATCCATCAAGAATGTCCTGCATGTCAAACCAGCTCGATCACTTTAAATGATCTCACATATCCGGAATGGAACTAGTTGTCCAAACGTCGATCAAACAGGATGGATTTTGTCTAAAATGGAGCATCACACGGCAAATTAAGCCTGGAAGATGGAACATCAGGAACATACTAGATAAATAGAAGGGTGACAGGTCTGGCTGGTGCACAGCACTTGCTGTCTTAGGATTACATTCGCGAGTTATTGACGTGGTGGAATTGGCTGAGACAAAAACGACGAACAGAAAAGCCCTTTTAAGCCAGGGCTGGGACGGCAGTCTCAAGAGATAGTTGAGTGGTACGTGGAGACAAATCTGAAGTATCCAAAATATTGTTTGAGGGGATTGTGGTGGACCGAACCGAATTAATTCAAGAATTATGACAACCGGGTTTCCACTATCAAGGAAGAATGTTGATACGTTTGTTAGTGCACTCGCGCCTGCACTATTGCAGTCTGAAGATAAAAAGCTAGTATACACTCAGGGTTTTGATGCTACTCACTCCTGCTCCCGTTTTGTTGAATAGGAGATTCAAACGACTGATGTGATTGAAATTGAGAAATCTGAAGAGAGAAGCTCTTTAGCAGTGGACAAGTAGTAAGCGGTTTTTTTTATCTGGGTAGTTCATGGGTTGTCTGTTTCTTACATGTAATCAAGTCCCGGAAAGTTCTCAATATTCAAATGGATTCGGAGAGCTAATGAGGACATTTTAGTATGGGGTAAAGAGACTTCATAGATATCATCCACAATGAACTGCTTCGTCGTGCGCAGTAGACATCAATCAGAATTGCTTTGGGCGTATTGCGCTTCAACTTGGAAAAAATTGCACCGTCCCGAAATAATTTATGGCGCTGAAGATTGTTTGGTGATAACTGACCATAGTGACCACTGATTCAAAGAAATCCGGGTAAGAAAAGTGGTTTCTATTTAGCTTCAAGTATATTACTAGATATCTGCCAAGCTGCACCGCTACATGAAAGCTCAGAATCGTAACAACGAATCTCACGGAACACTTGTGGGAATAAGTTTAGCTTTGCGGAGGATGCCATCTCCATATAGGGTTTTCGCAGCAATCAAAGGAGCTTATAGACCCAAAATCTAACGTCTGCAATTTTCCTAAGGCCTCGCTAATCGAAAGCTCCTACGGAAACATCCCTCGAAAACCGAAGGAATCAAATGAATCAAACTTCTAAAAGATTTTGTAATGTTTAAAGAAGTGCAAACAGTAGTTTCGCAAATGCAAGAAAAACAGGCCTCAGAAAATAACGAAATATCCGCTAAACTGTTCAAAGATTATGTACAAGAGCTACAGCGAGAAGCTTCCTTTGAGAACCATTCAGTCTGGGAAATTAAGGACGTTCCACAGGACTACAATTACAATTACAATATCCTTGTTTAGAGGGAAGAAGAGCAGGCACAAGACAGACAGTTGCGAGTAAGTAGGCTTACTTTGCAGTACCAACAAAAATGCCGACTGGTATTTTGGCGAGTCGGGTGAGAGATGTATTTGGTGTAGTCGTTGCAGAGGAACATCGCGGATACCGGAGGGAATGAGGTGCTGTTTGTTAAACCTTCTCACAGACACGGGGGAAAATGAATCCAAAAAAGCCAGCTTCCAAACGTTCTACTCGTATTCTCAACGCTATCCTTTGATTCGTTTGATAGAGGACTATTACGGAACATACTTCGGAAGATGGAATACTTTCCATATGTGTCAAAAATATTCAGTCATTATTGAAGACAAGTGTTTTTGGCTAGACTACTATTGTGGATTTCATCATGGTCCCAACAGCGCCAATTCCACCCACTGATGAATTCACATCCCTGGAAAACCACAGCAATATCTGAGCTCTCAGTCAGCCATAATAAGATGCCCAAAGCATCGTGAAAATTGTCTTTGAGTGTATCAGAGTTTCACTCTGTAGGGGTATATGCAGATATGATCAGCCGACAGCGACGATAGACGTACCTGCGCTATACGTAACCAAACCAAGGAAAACTATTAATCAGGGACCATTAAACTCGATCGCTCAAAATACTGGCAATTCCGGTGAAACCAGACACTTCGGCGCAAGGTCTAGCGGAAACCGATGCGAATGTCAGGTCGGTAACAGTATTTGATTTTTCATTCCCATTTCAGAGAGATAGCATTAATCCACCCGGCGTTCGAGCAATAACGTTTTATTTCCGGGCTTCTCCTAGAGATAAAGAAAGCTAGAATACTAGGTGAACTAAGCCTCAGTTTTTGACGAATGATTCCAAAGTGCCTATGATCGGAATGACCGAGTTAGCCGTAGATGTTGGAACTGACGTCCATGGGTAGAAAAGAAGTCTGCAAGTCCTTAAGAATATGCCTATGAGGTCATTCCTAGCAAAGAGAACGGGTGGAGCAGATGAAAAAACATTTGAAAAAGAAAATGGAGAGNACATTTGAAAAAGAAAAATGGAGCGTCAGCAGTGACTCTTTCCCTACCCTACTGTATGCAGCAAGTAAGGTGACTTGGCTGGTAGCACCACGTGACGGCCGATGTAGCACGAGGTTATCTGTAACGGTGGTAGTACTCATATCTGTACGTGGGCTGAGAATAAGATGCCTATCATGTTCAACCAAAAATTTTGTCTGAAAAACCTAACCACAAGTCAGCGTGACGGATATAATGCAGCTGGGGCCATAAAATAAAGCTTGAAAGACATTAGTAAAGTGTTTATAGAAATCGTCGTCTGATACCTCTTCAAAGTATTATGCGCATATGTTCGTAAAATTGGATCTCGGAAACACACTTCTTCAGGGTCCACAGAAACAAGGGATCAAGGTTATCCTAATGCATACTTAACTGCATCAGTCAGGTTATTCGTCAAGTATGACTTCGGATCGGATTTCAAAACAATTGCCGTGGGACTGGTTCAAAAATGATGCGCAAAATCGAGGAAGACCTGAACTGTAATCTGCATTCGGACTGCTGGTGGGTTTCACCTGTGTAAAAATCTGGCGCTCGACATGGCGATCCTACAAGCATGTCACGATTATCCAGGATGCATTTAAAAAGTACAGAATCAGTAGGACATGTTTTTAAATAGGCTATTGTCTAGGCCAAGCCGCATCTCGCTCATACTCAGCATGTTGAAATCAAACCACTAGTGGCAACCACAGAGTCCAGAAGTTTTCAGTCGGTTAACCGCGGCTGACCTTAAAACCTACCACGTTCAACTCTTGAACCTGGCAAAGGGAGCTTTTGCATTTGGCCATTTTCTTACAAGTTGTACACGCTGAAGTTGCAAATCTGTTTTTCTTCCGAACTGTATTCCCTTTGCAGTGTGGTTTATCGCTTTTGAGACGATCACTTGTGCGAAAATACACGGATGTTGATATCTCATGACTTAATAGAAAGTTGAATACGGTTTACTGGTTAAAGATATTACAACACCATCTTAGGATTAGTTTTAACCAAATAGTGTGTGAAAAATTTTTCCGTCAAATTTTCAGTTCCAAAGCGGTCCGGGCGGCTTAGATAATTCAAAACGCAATGCGTGTGCGGTGTCACACGGTGTGAAATGCAAACAAATGATCCGTCCCTTACCACGTCACTTGATCTGAGCGCACGTAAATTAATGCCGATGTTTTCTTTGATCTTACCGAGTCAGCGTCAAGAAATACTAATCGTATGAAAGTGATAAAAATTTGTCCGACTTTGAAACATGCGAACGATTAAAGTAGTTTTCAGTGCCTATACCTGTACCAACAATACTCTAAGTAAATCAACAAGTTTGTGGGTGTTTATTTTACACCAACATTTATGCAAAACGGTTTTCCGGAGTTCAGTCTACAGTCCTCACATTTGGTCCGTTTGGATGTGTCCAGTCCAACTCAAAAAACACCAGGCAGAAATAGTTTGCACCACGACACTGAGATCAGTAGTATCCCACCAGGTGCAAAGCGCACTGCAGAAAGGGGAATGACGCGTAAAACACGGACAGTGAATTTGAGGGTAGCATTTAAAGTGTACGGCTTGAACCAATTCATTTAATGATCTTCTACCTGTTTAGTTCCAGAGCAAAGCCTACAAGGCAGCATTTAGTTTCCCGAAAGCAATCTTTGAACACTAATCACGATGCAGATTACCAACTTATTTGGAGAACCAATACGAAGTCGTACTGATAAATTCAAACGCACCCAGTTTCCTACTTTGATTGATGAACAGTTAGTTGGGACTCAAACAAAAAATGGTTATTTAAGTCTGACCAGCAGATCAATTAGCGATCACAGTCTGCTAACACAGGTAGGCCAACAAACACAAAATCAACTGTTTTTCCACAAATACTGTGTGAATTACTTACGCTGATACGATATAGATTCACTCAGCTGAGGAAAGGAGGCTCAAATTAAGCTCCGTACTACTAAAAATGGAGACAGGAGGATTGTTCATAGCTTAGAGTTTGTGTGCGTATAAAGTCAATCACACAGACTGAACATTACTTTCCTGGTAAGGAAAACCATGTGCATTATGTCAGCTGACACTAGCTGTACTACGCCACATCGACGAAGGTGGGGCAGCAAACTCGGGAAGATTTTATCGTGAGTTTGAAGGTGGAAAATATTTACTCAGTAATCTGACGTGCATTTTAAAGTTTGACGTCATTGTTCAGCCCAAAATGATCAATTTGATTGTGAACACTGCGGATATCCTGTTTTTAGCACAACAGAATCCAGGTTGGTACAGGTCTTGATCAAGTAGTAACTTGCCCCAGTGTCGATTTGCATGCTTGCCTCTGATTTTAACTGTTGAAGTCAACGTTATGATTTACCCTAACGATTTATTATAGAAGGTCCCTCGGTGCAAGCGACGAAAGATTAACAATGCATATACTTTCCACCGCTTGGTCTCTCCTGAGATTATTAAACATATTTATAGCCGGGTTATCAGTGTCTATTTCCACCATATAATAAGCGACATTCGGTAGTCAACAGTGAGCAAAGGACAATAAAAATCAGGCTGCAACGGACGCCAGTCAACAAGCTGACCTCGTAAAACAACCCCTTTGTAAATGGCGAAAGGAACCATGTAAAAATCCGCTAGATCACTCGCAGACTTTTCATAACAACGGGACCACACCAAACTGAATGCAGTCATATCACATGAGAGACAAGAGTTTCTGGGGGTAATTAGTAACATCTTGCATGTTGTATATCTTGTTGTTGTATATGCCATATTGTTTCTTGTTTCTCATTCCTAGGCTGCTCTGAGTTTATTTGTATGCCTTATCATTTCCCCCAACTCTCGTTGTTTTTCCTATACAGACCTGTTAAGATCAGCCGGCTAATCTTTGAAAAACAGACCACCGTGATGAGCAACACTTTAGTGAATTCTCACTAACATCAGAAAACAAGGAACAGTCGCACCAGTTTAGTGTGCATAAAACTCAATCTATGACTTTTACCACGCTGCCACCAAACTATCTGCTTGCATAAATGAAGCGTAGCTGCAAATTAACACCAAAATGGCCGGGATAAATGACATATGCCAATTAATTAACCAAGAAGTAAACATGTGCTGTTGGAATACTTTGAAAAGTGAATTTATGCAAATGAGGGTATCCCCCTTCCCCTATTTCTCCTTCAACTTGAATTAGTGTATCGGCAATCTAATTAGCTGACACTAGCTGAAACCGTTCCGTCGTTCCAGCTCACCTATAAAAGGTGGAAAAGACTTGACCCTTATTCTACACAAATGTGCTCTGGTAACGGAGGTTGGACAAAAAGGGAAACGCAACAAATCACTGTAGATTTAAACCTGTTCTGTTTTCAAACTGCGGTATTTATGCACACAAACGAGCTAAAGGCGAAAGTTCATGTGCTAATCGGCTAATCAGGAAATCGCTGTGAAAGCGTTTGTGCCATTTGTTAGTAGAACCTTGGTTGCTGCGTCCATTCCTAATTACTCAAGCTGACCAGGTAGGGGACGGATATTAGACGTGACAAGATATATGAAAACTTAACCATTTAAGTGAGCTTGGTCTTGAACGTTGAATGAGATTTTTTTGCTCATATAATTTGTAATATATATTGGAAGAAAACATGGCAAACATGTCTCTGGCAAAAGCGAAAATAACCCGCCTCTTTCTGTCAAAACCAGGTTTTCTGTTTTTAACCTGAGTAGGTATATGGGAGGAAAACGCCCATAACTGGATTATATTCAGTATGACAAATCTGGTCTAAGAAAGGCTATCAAGATAGAGAACTCAGCAATCGAATCACGAATTGACTGGTTTCGGAGTTATCCCAAGTCAGAGATGAACACTGTAAAGGCAAATCAATTGCCAAGCTCGGCGAACAGATCAACAGCCACCTGATCAGTTACCAACTGTAAAGGCATTTAGAGGTACCAAGCGCACAACTTTGATTAGTCAGTATCAACGATGTGGGAATTCATAGGATGGTTTCAATAACACCATACGATTGTTTCTAAAGGTCACAAAAACACGAAGTACTGTTGGTATAACGGTAAAAACAAGTTAAGGGTTAGATTAAGAACAACGCGTGCATTATCATCAGCGGAGTGTTATTTTCTCATCTTTGGTCTCTTAACGTAGCTGTAGTGTGACAGCAGTGTTTCAGAAACTGCTGCTCACTTGTTGTGGTTCAATTCGTCGGAGACGGATTTTCGTGAATTTGCGAATCTTTTCCAATATTATCTTTCTGCCGAACCACAAGGCACGAGCGAGTCTAAACCTGGCAAGGTAGTAGGCTTCTTTGAGGGATCCTTTCCTTAGACATGGTGGCTCATTACTGCTGTTGACACCTGAATAGGTGACTGTTCTTTGTTCGTATAAATTTTTACACACTAAAGTAAATTCGAACAACCTTCCACGGGGATCCCCCATTTGTTTTCCGTAATCTAATGCATCAAAGCACCCCTGAGGTGCTTGGTGCTCGAGGTGCACCGCACATATTGATGGTAGGTTATCACCGTCCTCAAGCCGATAAATCCTGAAACGTACTCAGCCACGTAGCCTTGATGCAAGACATCTTGCAACAGACAATAAACCCAAAACTATAACCAGATTAGAAGAGGATATTGGTCTACTTGATCCTACAAGTTTACGGTCAATGTCACATCACATTGGTCAACATGGGCAGATAAGTTAATGATGCGTCCACTCTAGCTGATTTTATAATCACCTGGAGCGAAACTAAGACGAGGTCAGTAGTGCACTGGTCGGTCAGTGGACAAATAGGCTGCAAACAAGCGTTGAGTGGCTCAATCAATTCCCTCTACGCTGGTTTGGATTCAGTCACAGCCTTTCTCTCAGGGCCGTTTTAGGACTCACAAGATTTACGGATAAGACTGATTCGCAGTATCGAACCCCACTATCAACTAATATGAAGTTGGAAGTTCATTTTGAAAACTAGATTTAAGGAAAAGGTTTAACCGAAGCGTCAGGCCCTCGGGAACAGTTTTTGAGTTTCAGTATTACTAATGAATTTTTGAAATGGCTGACCACAACTGAAAATTAAATACGGGCTGGGTTACACGAGGTGTAGTCTAACGAGAAAACGTTGCTTCAGCTCCGTAGTATCTCTAAAGAGAGAATCTATCTACAGTGGTTTATAATAAACTTCGGAACAGTCTTTATTTAGCTGGCGCACTGGGGAATGATTAAGGGTGACGTATTTAAACTGATCTTCCCTGTTTGCCGGTCCGTCTACCCACAAGATATAATGCCTCTGGCCCTTCATACCTTTTTTTTAGCAAGACAGTCGGATGATACGTATGCTTCCTCAGCCATGAAAAGCTCGCAGGCCAGTGAAAAACATCCAATCGTACTGCGCGCACGTGCACGCTGAGGGTTTTTCAACTCCACAGCAAGGATCTCCTCTCAGCCAAATTCCATAATACCCTGAAAATCTGTTGCTTTCACATATATACATACATCTGCGTATGCTTCTGCACTACTACTTAATTATACCACTACACCTATTCAGATATGCGAGCTGGAATTTGTCTCATAATTCCTGGCAACAGACGCATCTAAGTAGATCATCGCGCTCGTCTGCTTCGTGATGGAAATCGTTCATTTTACGTCACCATTACACCCGTTCTTAGGGTACAGCTGTCAGTACAGAAATCATAGCAAGGCATAAGCATATCAACTGTACCAATTATAAGAATGAGCGTCGAGCATCTCAGTTTATTAGGAAGGAACTCTCCGGCCAAAATTCGCTGGCATCATCCAAGTGGTTAGGTTAATGCATTATGACTCCTCTTATCAACACATCATGTCCCCAGGTTAAATTTTCCACATCTATCGGAGATTCGGTTTCCTGTTGTCTGTTTTTCATATCCGTACGGGTTTTCTTTGTCTGTCCCAACGGGAGAGGCCAAACAAACAAGGTGACATTAAATTAAATGAACCATTACAATCCTGTCAAATCTTGGTTTGTGTACGGTTGTAACGGGAACTACTGCTTTGCACTCCCAATAAGACGACCTCAGAGCACTTTAGAATATCAGAGCATCGGTTTGAGAAAAACTCGTTTACATTTCTGAGTAGTCTCAACCTGTAAAATTGGCAATCCTTAGACCTGTATACTTGGTTATCATTTGGCAATTTGCTTGCCTCATGAGCTCTCACTGGTTTTTCTAACATTATTCTATTGGAATCCTATTCAAACTGACTCTGTTCAGCACACCGAAAGGACGGAAAACCGAACATAAAATCGGGAAGCAATCTCCCTACTAAATGAGCAATCCCCTCGCGACAGAATATTCCACTTTTTCTTTGTCATCGAATATAGAAGGTCACCTGTAAACTTAAAGTGACTACACTAGAATATGTCACACGGAGCAAGACCTTGTCTGTCCGATTTTGGAGTCGAATTCTTGAGGTGAAATGCAAAGTTATAAAGTCCAGTCAGCGTAAAAAGAAGTAGACAAGTGGTAAGGTGCTTTTCTCCTAAACGAAGTGGAGTATTTACCCAAATCAATCGCAGATTCATCTGATACGTCCACATTCTCGCTAATGTCTTATTACTGAAGAAGCGGGTAGTCCGTAGATCGCATATTCTTTCATTGTAGTTGGTCTCTCAGCTTGAATTCAACGGGTCTGAAACTGTCAATCGCTTTATATGTCCCAGTGTTTGTGGTCTTCCAAAAGCCAATTTACCTGTTTGCCTGCTTAGCTAGAAACATTTCAACTTAATTCCAGTTACCTAAAAGAGTGGTGGAAAAAGCCTGTTCAAACAACTCAACCTGAACATTATTGGAAAACCAGGTGTGAACCTTTATGTCATTGCACACAATGATATTTTTCATGCAATTGGCGCAAAAGATATTGGCGACAGAAGCAGGCATTCCACGCAGCCTGGGCACCACCCCAATCTTACAATCCCTTTCCCCATGCAGGACAAATAGATGGTGGTAGATAGTTCATTTCAGTTACCAGGACAGTTTGTTCGCTTCAAACTTACTTGCTAACGGGATTGCTCAAAATGTTCCACTGTCAAGCAGATATCCTGTTTTGATCGTAGACTGAGCGACAAAAATCGGAGCAGATCACAATACTTTTTCAACCTGCGCTTCCTCTGTGACCATGCATATATATACATACATATGCTGCAGCAGGGTTAGACCTTAAGGCATAGGAAAGTCACTAGATAGCAGGCCAAATTCCCTCTTATCAACTGGTCGTTGAGGTTTCCAAACTACTTTCGGCTTTTGAGGAAAATAAAGCGGCAGAAATCGCCGAAGGTGACAAAGATGAATAAAAAGCACCTGTCTAAACTTCCTTGCACGATGCCATCTCACCTAAGCTTAATACTCAGAAAGGGAAATTGAGATAAAGCAGAGGAGAGCTCTACTCTTCATTCAGGTTGGCCACACCGGTTGGCCCAACATGCAAGCCAAGACTACTGGGAACAATGTCAATCAATCGACTCAAACCTGTACTTTTCGCAAAGAATGAGTGGTTCAACACAACCGTTTGACGAAGAACATCATAAACGAAAAATTTAGCTAAATTCACTTGAGTCATCCGATCAAACCAACCCCGTGTGCAACCTGATGTTTTTCACGAAGTGCGAGCAATGTGGGTAGGACCTAAGGTTGGAGTCTGAGTCTACCCGATGAACCCCAAGGAGGACAAGACTGGTTGGGGCTGTCGAAGTTTTTTCAGTGTCTTTATAAATGGGCTGGTTCATATCCAGGGTTGGTAGGTGACTTTGAAGCCGATCGCGTCTTACTGATTGATCACGCTTGCCTTTAGTTTGCTTGCTCCATTTTACATCCGCTGCTTCGGACCGGATCGTCTGAAATGTCGTTTCTCCTACATTGTACATCTTGACTCATGGGTCAGAATGCCTGACATTCATCCACTTACTGCCTTTTGGTGGTGCATACACGTCCTGGCTTCCGTGAGTGAATGTGACCACTCTCAAAATTACTTTTCACTCATATCCAGCTGTACCTGAAAACCACAAAAGTCCTTGCTCCGTAACCCTTCAAGCGATCCGTGCTGCCTCTGCTCCCCAATTGTGGAGGAAACATAATTTGTGGCAAATCAACCGTTTATAGATATGTTTATCAGTGTAAGTTACCAATGAATGGCACAGTAAGTAGTGAGCTCACGGAGAAGCAGGAAGCATGGTCACAAAGGCCACCTGAATAGTTCATATTCACTGCCTTTGAATAAACGGAGATTTATGATTTCACAATGCCATTTCAAGACGTGAACAACTGTGCCCAATTTAAATAATCTGTCCGGTTCAAGGAAGAAACTATGTTTTCGCCAACTGTGTAGACTTCTGCTATTAGGTGAACAATGGAAACCAAGCCGATCATTTGAAGAGCTTGAATAATCAGAGATGCAGTGCAGATTCCGACTGGCATCTTCGCATTCGGAGCTGCGTAAACCTGAATTACATGAAAGACTTTTTCTATCTTCGAAGTATTCAGCCCACCGGTCAAGACATTTTTATTTATTCAAGATGGTCACTCCTTTCCAATCCTTAACGGTTTCACTTACGGGTGGTTTCCGGGGGCCGGTCGCACTGAAATAATCTTCGCGCATTGCCGGTTTGCTGGGCTTCTTTGTCTTCCTTGGCTTTTTGTGTCCACTACGGTCGGGCCGCACGCTCACTTTCCCTCGACTTCTGATAATTCGTCGCACCGATTTGTGTTCGGGACCGGCTGAGATATTTCTCCGAGTTTTAAGCAGTACCGCCGTTCGGCCTGACATCCAGTGCTTAGGTGACCTGTTGGTCCCATGCTACATGTACTATACAAAGAGGTGGCAATCTTGTCCCAGTAAGAGTTCACATCTGATGGCGGAGCGTTTGGAAGTGACTCAAGGAGACGATTCTGGTAAGTTCATCTAACATCCGGATCTGCCAGTCTCTCAGTTGCCAGGTGATTTGCACGCAACTTACGCGGTCCAGGGAAACGTAGGGAGAAGCGACTCCGGACGAGTGCGTGGTTAGAATCCACAAACGTGTTCCAAAAAGGCCGGCAGTCAGTTTTTGATCCACACCATCTTTAACTTACGGCAATGTGGTCGATATGAGTTTGTGGTCAGTATGGCGCCGGAGGACACTATGTGGCCAGAGGACTTCGGCTATTTCGGAAGTTGGTACTGCATAAAAACGGCCTGTTGTCAGCAAACAGGTGAAGCAATCGTTTCCCATTTTCCGTACGCATCGGGTCCGAACAATGTAAACCTCCTAAATAAGTCCCAGATCTGCTAAACCCGTCCACTTGTGCATTCATATCTGCGTAAACCACCACGATATCTGAGCCTTTAGCTCACCGCAACAGGGCATTCAGGAAGTCTGCCTTTGTTATCAGTTGGGGCGGATGCAGACACGATATACAGACATCAATCAAATTTTCGCTTTTGTGACTGCTTCACAGATGTTGCCAGAGGAATCGCACACAGGCGTCTGTCATCAGGCAGGGATACTTCCGCCCGGTGAGTTAATGCGATATCGATTCGAGCACATCCCGCCGCAGCAGCCTCTGGATCACCAGAGGTGCCTAGCCGGAAGCGAGTGGAGAACGATGAGGCGATTAGCACAACTGTTGTGCTTGCGTCTTGAATTGTTGTATCTGAGGCACTGTACACATCAATGCAAAGCGATTCCAGTGTGAGAACAAAAGCAGCTTGTTGTCCTTCAGCATGCGAGCATTGAAGGTTGCTAGATAGACTTGGCGCCGAGGCTTGAAGTTTGATTTCGAGATACCTGAAGACGAGTAGATGTCGCGCGCAAAACCGATTCAAGACGAACGGAGTCATCATTCCTATGTGCTGGGCCTACATGGGGAGAGATACCAGTGGGGTAGGGAGGAGGGAAGAAAAAGTATGTGAAAGAAAAAGAAGGGAGGCATCAGCTATAGCCCGTATTTTGCTTATCTACCCTGTTGTATGCAGCGAGCAAGGCGACCCGATTGGTAGCACCGCGCGACGGCCAATGTGACATGAGTTTATTTGTATATGTGCAGTTCATGTTTGTACGTGAGCCTGGATCCTGCCAGGGCGCCCACACCTAGACAGGAGGGCGATTAGGGTCACACCGTCACACCACGGTAAGGTCCATTCTCTTAGTGACGGCAAAGGTTCACCCAAATCATGAAATCTTGTTTTTTATGGTGACAGAGCTACCAAAAAGCGAGAAAGGACATTGAGCAGCTTAAAAAGCATCGGTCCTTTACACAGATCAGCCGTAATCCCAGGTCATCCCAAGTTTATTCAACTTTTATCGCGTGAAAACAGTATTCTGAATAGAATTCCATCTGATCAGTGAGACATTCTCCACTGGGACGAGTTTAAATCAGTATAAACTCTCAGACCCGGTTCTTTCAAAAGAAAACTTACATCAGTTTCCCATAGCGTAAAAATGAGTGGAGCGTTGCCAGATTGGTTCTTGGCTACATATGGGGTTTTGAAGATCAACTGACAGGTCAATTCAAAATTGGACCACCCACATATTACGACAGCTTTGCTGTCCATCATAACCACAGAATGTCATGTTTTACGTTGTGCTTCCCTGAATACCAGCATGTTTCACCATCAACTGACCCTGCATCCCATCTACGTCAAAAGTTGCTTGCGAATCACACGACAGCTCTTCGCGTCAATCATCTTAGAGTGCACCAAGGAAACGCAGGTTTCAAAAGTTTCGGAAGCAACAAGAATGAATTCTAATTCAATATACATTATCTAGCAGGCGACCGAATACGGAATTATAGGTGGTCAAAATGTTGACCACCTAGGGAAGGTAACTTTATTGAAATAAGCTGAATTCTGATAGCCCAAATGGATAAATAAATTTTGCGTCAAAAACCAATTGATATTAATTTCCTTTTAACCACTATAAAAATGCTTTAGGGTCTCAGAATTTGATACAAATTCCAACAAGGTGTATTACAGTCAATACAGTCGTTTGAATAAAATGGTGTTTTAATGTTTGTACCATATAGCTCCGTTGCCTGATCAGTACCTTCGGATAAAGACACGAATTTTCCGATTAGACATTCATGTACACCCATGGTTCAGAACAAGCCAACAAGAGGACTAGATTAGGTAGTTTTTAACCTTTCCGGATTACAGCCATTTATCAAAATCACTGGTGTTAGTTCTCGCTTCCCTGATCAAGAACAGATAATGTGCGTGCCTAGATATTATAGTAAAAACGCGAGACTATACCAAATATGCCCGGGAACTCCCATGTCTTATTATACATTAAACTACGGGGAGAAAAATGCTATAGAGACCATTGTGATTTACGAAATATGAACACCATTGTCAATATGCTGTAAATGCATTAGTAGTGTTTTTGGAATTCACATCAGTACTAGAAGTACAGGTGCGTTTGCAAGCATTGAAGAAATGTGAGTTGAAACCCGAAAAACATATTTGCGGAGGCAAAATTCAGACAGCTGAAAGAGTAAATTACAGTCATGTAACATGACTTGGGTCTGGCCATTCCCGACCGATCGGTAGCTAGTTTAACTTACACAATTCAGGGCATAACAACTTGGACCTATTATTCCAACAGCATTTACCGGTCACTGGTGGGCGGTAAATGATAGACAGATCAACTAAAATCCGGCAAACGGGTTTCAATGTTTCATTTGGTTTGATTTGGTGACTTGTCTCCCTCAACCTTCACGTTGTCGTTGTTGATTAGCTCTCTAATTGAGTTTCGGCAGGCATCGCACAAAGTTCATTGGTTCTGTGAAACAAACATCGGGTTGACCATTACTCAGAGTTTCTCATTTGAAATGCGGGATAAACAAAATATTCCGTTTCGTTTGCTTGATTCCGATTCGCTGCGCGAACCGACAATAAATGCCAACCTAATAACAGCAAATTAACTTTTTCGATGAAGCCCAAATTATTCAGAAATCCCAGACATCCCGATCAGCTTTTCCTGGTAACACTGGTCAAAGCATTTTATGCCTGTAAATTCATACATGCATTGCGTGTACCCGAATACGATGCTGCGGTCCCTGCAGTCTCAATGTACCCGGTCGAAAATAAGATCGAATGGAAAACGTTGACAGGCCTAATACAAACTGTCATCAGGTCTGAATATCATGGCCTAACATGAGATCACTTCACCGATTACTTGTGTAGGCTCGGAAAGCCAGCGCTATTTATCCGTTTTCGCGTGAGAATGCACGTCTCTCACCATAGGCTTACTGTAAACACCCATTTCCGTGACATCCACATGGTTTTGGGGAACCTGAAAGCAAATAAAAAAATATACACAAATTTGATAAACAAGAGAGTTTTACTGTCTCAGGTCATTCAGTTGGTAGTCAGTTTGTCCACCAAGCCTGGTAGTTTTGTTGCAAACGTTGCAAACTACTCAGCGCAACACCAACAAACTATAGCTCTACTTCACGTCATAACAATGCGCCAATGATATCACCTTGAGCAGTAAACAAATGACAGTACAAAATGCTTTACCTAGAGAACATTTCAACTACTATATATAGGTATATGAGCAAACGAATTGCATGCAGCGCTAGTACTTTGACTTACCGTTCTTTGTACTCTTGCCACTTCTCTACTTAGGATCCTCAAAACTGGAATGAGTACACCCTGATCCATGTATTTATTCGGTACACGTGAACACAAGACTAAATTTCCAAACCCCTAGAAATGCAACAAAGGTACTATTTTCGCCAAAGCAAGTTAAAGCAGAATTTTGGACAAAACTTCACCACTTGATTACGCAGAGTAATGAGCCAAAAGAAGCTTCAATTTTCGAGGTATAAATACCATCTTATGAGCGTGAGTGATGCACACTAGATATGTGTTTCTGCAGTTAGTGCTCCGTATTGTGTTTGAATCGGCTATTAAGAGGCATGTATCTAATGGCGAAAACTGAACAGACTATAAAAAGTTTAGTGAACCAGAAACGGCATGTTTTGCATAGACTGTTACCCTAGCAGGATGTTGCTTCTAAATGCCAAAAAATAGTAAGCTAATCCGGGAAAACGTAAAAAGGGCCCATAACTGAAAGGCAAAGTTTTTGAATTTTTAGGTGATGAGGTCACAGGGCGGAGGTCCCCAAGTTAGTTGTAAAGAGATCTATAACCAGTAAATGCTGGTGTATTAGACAAGGGTAGATGGTACATTTGCAAGTAATGGTATCAAGTATCTATATATTTCCAGATATGCTGGAAGTTCAGACGAGGTTGTGATATCCCAATAGGACGACGCATCCACAGAAAACTCGAAATCCAAAGTATCCCGGTTTTGCAATAGTTCCGCAATTGGGCAGCAGATAGTTCGGAGCTGACCCCATTCGAGAAGGTTGTGAATAACAAGCCGTTTCAATTAACCACACAGGGAGCCTTGAAAATTGAGCATAATAACATAGCGAAACATATATTCTGACGTCATGAAAAAATATGATGGAGTGTGTATTTCGGATACCATGAAAAGAACACACAACAGAACAAAATAAAAGTGTTCTTTTGAGCAATCTGTCATTTCCTCAAAATCCGTACTAGTGACCATGGAATTCACGTAAACAAATAGTCGGCAAGAATGGTATATGCAGGGAGTAAATAGATGAAAAATTGATGGAAGTGGTTAGATAATCAAACTGGTTATTTTCAGTTAAATTTTCTATTTAAACATTAAATTTTGAGAAAGTTAGCCAATCAGACGGTATATATAAATGCAACTCATTTTTATCACCTTGTAGTGATAAATCCTTAGAAGTCAGTTTGGACGTAAAATGTTTCTCCTCTCGGTGTGCGAAATTCCAGAAATACATGTATGCATACAAACTTAGTACACATGAGACATATGATGTTTCTAAACGGACTATTTTTAACGCAAATTTGACAGCAATCGGCGACAAAAAATTATTGGTGGCTTTGCTTACTTCAAAGCATCAGTTACTTACAACGGAAAGTATTGAATTTTCCCAAAAATAAACTAATAACACCTCCGTCAAGGCACTAATCGTGATCCTAGTGGTCAACTTATCTGAAATAAATAGGAATGCGTTTGGATTTTGTAAAAAATGCAAGCATGACACTGGAGTTGTTGTTAAAGTGACGACTGAGTGAATCCCAACTAGAACTCATGTTTGTGGTCTTCTTCACCCAAAAGTGCCACACAAAGTCCGACACGCGTTTCAGTTGCTGAGATATTCGTTATACAACAGTTTTTGTCTCTTAACAGCCCAAAGAAGGGCGACATCGGCTTGGAGTTGTCGAAGAGTTTTCAGCAACCTTGTAGTTACTGTGATAAGTCCAGGAAGAACATCTTCCTTGGTGAAACCATCTGTATGAATAACAGCACTTCCTTCTTATGCACAATATCACTAACCATACCGCTATCCAGATGTGAAAACAGGACTTGCTTAATCCTGTTTTCTTCTAATGTAGTAAAGGGTTATGATTGGAAAACGGAACGGCTTAGGGTTTTTTCACAATAACATATATACTGCTTGCAAATAAAAGGATTCTTCTCCCTAGCTAACAGTATGCCTTCAAAGAAAATTGATATCAAACAAGTCAGGTGCCGCCACAATTGGCAATGGAAAATAACGTAATTTCTTGATTATCTTATCTACGAATGCAGAGAACTAATGTCAACAGTATGTTGGTCGACACCTTTTGAAGGCAAGTTACGAATACAATTTAGTAGACCTTTTGATCTTCCAATGACATCGGTACTGAGAGTACATGTAATCCAAAAGGTTTACCTAAACAGAAGCTAATAGATATGACATGTTTCACGAACCGTCGGTGAGAAAATACACTGACCATACAGCCATGTATAAGGATTGCCTCATTGTATTTCATTATTCAACTAGTAAAATAATGCTAAAGAGTGTTCCCTCCTTGGGGCACGAAAAATGTGTGAAACATTGACGAGTGTACCACACAATTACTTAGGAAAACAGATTGTTTCGAATTAATTTACACAGACATAGACCGGAAGGAAGGAGAAAGTGACCGATCAAAGAGACTCTGTCATTAGCTATTCTTTTCAAATTTCCTGTGAAGAATGATTCTTAAGACAACAGATCGGAAACTGTGATTTTTTAAACAGCCCGATCTCGGGTACAATGAATCGGTGGCACACCTTTCCAAGTTCGCTCAGTGGTTTGAGTGCATTTCGTCCAATTTGCCAGGTCCAGACAAGCTTTGTCAACCAAGTATCTCGGGGGACCCAGCTGTTCCTCTGGCTCTATGGTCCACGAATCTCAACTCGACGCTCTGTGCGTCACACTGATCACGGCCATCAGTCAACGGCTTCACTTCGACGGGCTACTGATCACGTCACTGAACCGTCAGTGCTCGACTCTTTAATTCCTTCCGTTTACTCATCAGGACGCAAGTAGATTTTGGTTCAGAGTCGAATCTGGCCTGAGTATATCTAATCAAAACAGTTCTTATTTGTCAATCCGCTTTTCGGGTTACATGATAGCAACGAAGAAAATCGGTTTAAAAGTAGCAACGTCGCCAGATCGACATCACATAACTCTTGTTCTGCTATAAATAAATCTCACCTCATCGAGCTGTTTTTGTACGACGTGATTATCCACGTTTGTGTCCTCATCGATTTCTGCCAAACTGGTAGCGAATTTCCACTAATTTTAACACCTGTTCGGGTGTTCTTACCAGTACACAATAAGATGTGAAGTGGCAAAAGTAGTGCCCAGTTAATGTCCTTGTGTGAACTGCCGAACAATCAACTTAGATGCGCCATATTTTCTGGCAAGGCTAGGTAGTGTGCACACGGAAACAACGCCTACATGTGTCATCGTGATTGATTGTCAGGAACTGGGAGGTTCATTCGTAAAGGAATCAATTCGACTCCGGAGAGATCAAGGGTGGCGGGCGACACTACGGACTACGGTATGTGAAGTGATGCTATCAAAACAGAGTAAACAAAGCCCGCTTGCCCCAGTATTTGGAAAAATTTCCAGTACTCGTGACGACATTCTAGACCCTGTCAAAGGGCCAAGTGCGAACGTAACGATCTTTGTGATTCGCCTATATTTCAGAGGGTCCTGTCTAATGACTGATCGGTGCAAAGAGACGACATAATGTCTTGAAGTGTACTGAGGCACTGTTACTACTACACCTCTCCAATGTTTCGGCCCTAAACCATCACCTGTTTTGACTTGTCTGGCAGTAAACGTGGTAAACCATTTTCAAGATACGAATTTTCATTAAAATAAAAATAATACTGTGTGTATTGTTGTGCTTGCTTTTCATACCGACAGATTGAAGTCATTATTAATTTGTGATGAAATATCTTCCGAAACCGCCACCAAAATGTCATGAAATCTAAAGCTGTCTTTCATTCTGTCGGTGGTGAAACTCAGCTGGCATACAACTAATATGACACCCGCATGGGTGATGGTAAACTAACAACATATCACCAGGTCGAAGCGAGTACTCAATTCCAGATTCCTAACGAAATGTTGGATAATGTTGCCCGATGGGTGAATTAGGACCTGATTAAAATGCGTACCAATTCTGTTTCCTTTTAGCACGAATTTACTTGACAACCCGGTGTTCACAATCGCAGTTTTTAAGAAAACCCCTAAGTTAACCCCTTCAATTGATATTTAGATCAAAATACATGGATACGTGTTCACAAAATACATCCAAACACATCCAATACATCCAAATATGTCCATATTCACACGGCTTTCTTGTTCATGTTTAGCCTTGTACTTAGAAAATACTATGTAAATTCAGTTGCACCGATATCAGTATATTGCAAACGGCATTCACCCCTCACTCAGGCTTGTCAGAGTTATCGCTTGATTGCTCTGCGCTCTGTTTTCGCATGTACTGGTAAAATTTATGGCACCAACTACAGTGTTTTACTGTTTTTTTCGGCCACATAAATTCAAGTAATAAAACGCTTAAAACCCATTATGTGATTAATGGTTGAACATAGTTGAACAGAGCCAGTAGGTCGGAAAGTCGGTGCGTAAACGTCCAGATGCCGAAAGAAGTTATACTTGGGCTTTGCGGCGCACGCGATCTTACTTTATTGCTGTGGGATACCAGGGCGTTTGAATATTGTTGAGCAAACATGTACACAAACTTTTCATAGTGTGTCAGTTCACAGGAAACAGATTCCTATCCGGTTGAGTTTGCAGTGCGTAAATGTGTTGTGCACGGTTGCTGGTGATGACGTAAATACTGAATGAATTCATGAGAGACTGTTAACTATCCTAGCAACAAAGTAATTTTGTCATGAGCCCTGACGCGCCTGCCCCTTGGGTTTAATGAAGATCCAGACAGCCTATTCGAGTTCACTTATGAGGTACTTCTGTTAATTTGTAGTGTGCAAAATTTCTCATACGAAGCCCTTGTTTTAGGACACGTAAAATTTCCCAGGGCAACTGGCTTCCCACCATAATCCTACTGCACTACCACGGAGAGCTACCCTTCCTATATACAGCCACAGGTTTCGCCATTCTTATCATAAGGAAATGTCAGAACGTCAAAGCGCGTGCGAAAGAGACGGATCTGGTTGGGTGCTGTGCTTTATCAGTTCATGCTGTGAATTTTTGTACCGAGTTCACCAAAGGAAACAGGCAGAACTTGGGAGAAATGGTGAAGGGTAATTTGTAGCAACATGTAGAAGGTTAGAAAAGTTTCGTGCCTCTTGGACCGCAGAACCAATAGTTGCGAGCTCGGACTTCTCGGATTTCTCACTAAAATATTACACGCCAGTGGCTTTGACAAGATGTTTCTAGTCTGCCTTTGGTGCATACACCTCAAACTTTGAAAGATTTGTTTGGTGTTCCCGTTTTTGTTCGAAAACATTTAGACGTTCCAAAGGGCAGGATTTTGGAATGCTGGAGAATTTGTGAATCTCTGCACTGGAAAGTTAGAACATCAATTTTGTCTCATGGTCCTCAACCGGACAAAAAACTCGTTTTCTTGAAATCTATCTCGAAATCTATCTATGGTTGGTTTTGGATGGGATGCTGAGCCATAAATTAACCAATGCATCCTCGTTACTACCAATAAACTCTAGACCCTCGTAGACAACAAAAAGAACTGACAACAGGTTGCACTGCCTGATAATAACGTGCAAATCACACGCTACTCATTTTGACTTTCAATTAGTCCGCAAGTTTCTACTCCTTCACTAATGGAAATTAAGTTCGTTTACCACGATAAAAGCTATTCAGTTTCATGATCAATTACAATGCTACCAGTTGAGGACACAGGTAATTCAGTGACGTATTAAAATTGATTTAGAATTAGGTGAATATTTTCATATTGCCAATCAGTTCTAAAACCTCTTGATCCCACCGGTTGCAATTGGCAGTAAGTGGTGTCCAAAACTTATAGAAGGGTCTGTTCATGACTTAAATTTATTGCAACGCACGATTGTTCGTAAACTCATGATTTTCCGGCAATGATTTTAAAAATATTATCCTTGGGATTTGAAACATTTTAGGTGCGCTAGAATACACGAGTCTGCTTCTTGATACGTTTTTCTAAGGAACCTGGAAATTTATGTACATCTAAGCAAAAAATTAACCTAAAGAATTTTCATAAAGGAAACTACACACAAGGTTGCTGAAAAGTCTCCGAACAGCCCACGACCGGTTTCGCCCTTCTTGGGGCTCATCAGGTGGACGAGAGATTCAGTTGAGTCTCTCATGAAAACCAAATTGATTTACAAATGAGTGTATTTCTCAAAAACAGTCAAATTCGGGTTCAAGTAGGACGTGACGTTGACGGAAACTCGAAGACCGTGCCTACCTGAGGAGCTCCAAGAAGGGCAAAACCGGTCGTGGGCTGTTGAAGAGTTTTCAGCAACCTTGTGAGTAGTTTTCTTTGTAAAAATATACTGCGATATCTCGAATATCGTGCCAACTGAAACACGAGGTGGCCTGTGTGCAGCACATTCAGTTGTAAAGTATCATAAACGAGAGATTCAGATGAGTCTCTCATGAGTTGCGAGTGCATTTCTCGATAACCTAGAAAAGTTTGCAACTTTAGAAATAATTTTTTAGCTTTCTTCACTTCATGAGTTTTGTTGAGTTTCGGAAACAGCAACATATCCTTATTAAAAAGATTGTTTGTAGCCATTGTTGGGCCATGACGAACATGGATATTGTTACAATCTTTTCACCACGTCAGCATGTATTCAGTGATGAGAACAACAGCAAGACCAATGTGATGATATCGATTAGGTGATTAGAAATTGGACATAAAATTGTCAACCGATTAGTGGAAAAATGAAGTTCCATTTAATTCGACAGACAGTAGACTAGGAGCTGTTGCGTGTGTGAGGTGATCTTACAGCTTTCATCATTTGAAGAAAACAGGTTGAAGGTTCTTGTGAGTGCTTGTCGATTGCACGGTGACAGTTCATTTAGTCGTTCTGTAATTGTCATAGCTATTACCAGGTGACGACTTCGGTCGGGTAATATCAGGTCTGCTCAAGTGAGTACGGCATTATATGACAGAATTGTATGGTTCTGCACAAACTGATGGCTAGTGAGTCATTAATTCAACTCCCGTACTAACTATAAACTGAGTAGGCACAGTGTGCTGAAGAGGAAAAAGCAAGTCTGGTAGAGATGAACCCAGCAAATGTTGAAAGAGGTCCAGTTTGTACTCAAAATAAGCTCCATTCTAGACAATATTTCTTTACTTAAAATGTGAATTTAGTTTCGTTTTCAAATTGGTGGGCAGTTGTGATTTCTGATGTTATTGTCTGCCTACACTAATGGGGTTTTAGACTCATATGTATGTATAGATCTGCTCTTAAATATTTGCACAGGTAGGTTTCGGATAGATCGGAAACAAATAATTTATCACTGAGACAGTAACATCTGACGCGAAGTGACCTAATTTGAGAATTACGTGCATCAACTATATCATATCGGGGATTCCCAAAAGGCATTACTTGAGTGTGCCTCCTTGAATGCTCGGCTTCCATTATCCCGTGGGAATACATCACTGGTCTGGCATAACTGCTTCAAGAGGGAAAATGATATTCTAAACAGTGGTGAAGAACCTCGTGGATATTTACAAAAGCACCCTATTTAATTCAACTATTTTTTTGTCTTCGTCCACAAGCTTTGTAAACATTTGAACAGGAAACTTTCCAACCCCTCCACGAATTAAAGTCGCACGAGTCGAAATTCCACTTCAGTTCAGACAGAACACACAAAAAATAACCGTGCCCACTTACTTTCTCTTGTTTTTCTCAGTTTGAAGAAGAGAATATCCCCAGTTTTTTTTATCGTACATCTGACACAAAAGCCCTTCTTTAGTTAACAAACAATACCCTCATCCTCCTTGGGACAGACATTCACAACGGATGTAATTAATTCATTGCTTTTGTTGGATGCCAGGGCAGCTTATGAAATGTATCGGAATTTTTCTGAAAAAGCAGGCCATAAGTCTGACAAAGATACTCATATGATTATAAAATATTGCTCTTCTGTGTAGCTCCCCATGGGAGAGGTAAACTAATAAAAGGAGCATTTTTGAAGACGAGATGTTTTTGTGCAATCTTCTGTGAAGATAACATTGATCTTAAACTCGAAGGATAAAACTTACTAACCCTTTTTCGAGTGGTTGCTTTTCATCATTGGGAAAAATATCATCAAGAAACTGTTCTACAATATTAATACAGATTGAACACTTTGACAATCTATGTCATAGATAGTTGTGGTATATTAACCTGCCACATAACTGAAATTTTTAATCGAATTGTTTTGGTTTAATCTGTAAGTCAGTTCTGAATAGGCATGAAGCAGACTTCATATGGTTGGAATTATCATTAACAGTGAGGGGGAGGCACAGCACGATAGGATTACAACTCCATAGTTTTGTGTTACCCAATCAGAAGTATTCACGAAGACATACCGATTTTGGCGACTGAAGCACCATTGATTTCGAACTATGTGTTCTGAATTTCACACTCACGTGTGATGTGTAGAGGCATTGGATATATATGAAGCAATAACTACCTATAAAAGGAAACTCTTCATCCACTCTTTCATACAGCACTCAAACATTACCCACATACAGACAAAAAGTTATTTTAAAACTGCAGACAGCATGCAATAGTTTACCAGGTAGTCATTCTTCCAGGAGTAGGCATTCCACTGAAATCTCTAGAAGCTGCTTCCTACAGGGAAGGACTGTTCACGCTAGAGTGCTCAGAGCTGATCTACTGGTCAACGATTACATGCTAAGCAATCTACCTGTTCTCTATTATAAATTCGGAGTTCGTTCTGTAATCGAAGGCATTCTATGTCGAAAGCGCAGTGCAGCTTTTTCATCCTCGATGCATATTATTGTTTCTCATTAAACTCAACAGATTCGAATAGGACTTTGAAAACCTAACCATTTGGCCACAAGTATCTGATCACCAGTGCGATCAGCTCGCACTCAGATATGATACAGTATTACTCACCTTTCAGTCACTGAAACATCATGTGGTTCTGACTAGCTCCTAGAGTGACGGCGTCCCATGTGGAACTTTTGCTCATATTATGAGACCATTCTTCCCCCTAAGCTACTTATAGAATGGAACTAAGCTGAGAAGATTCTGGGAACTTTCAGTAAGGATTTTGCGCTGTAACTGTTCATTCGCAAACAGGTTTTTTGGGAGCAAGAAAAGGCACGAACTATTCTGTGTAACTCTTTAGAGGCTTATGAACATTCAAGGTCGATGTAAGGTCAAGATAACGGAAAGATAAACAAACAAAGATAAACGCGGGTCAGTGAAATCACAACGGACACATCTGGTTGGCTCAAGTTAGTAGAGATATGGACATGGTTGACCGTCAGCAAGTCAAGGTTAGCCGCCAATGGACAACCACTCTTATAGCAGTCCACAGCTTTGAGAGATTTCCTTGCTGTTTTGCATGTGTTGTGACCACCAATTTGAAAACTGGTTGCACCTTGCTGAAATGTTAATTCCTAAAGTGCTGAATTGTTTTGAACGCACTCAAAAATCACTGAAATATCTCGCTCTCTTGGTTCCTTCTACTACAGAATTTGTACTGAGGGAGGTTTGTATAAATTGTTTCTGTCAGCACATCGCTTTTTCGAGCACTAGGAAAGTCGCTATGTTCGATGCACTTGTGAGAGGCTATTTTACTGACTGCAGCACTCGCCTGTCAATTCTGGCTCCATCTGAAATGAAATCTAACGAAAAAGTTTTTTTGGAGACGCCATCTCATCAATTTTTCTACTCCGGCGTCTTACCGGACTACCTTACTGGGCCTCTGCGAAAACCATTATTCTGGTGACTTCCGTCAGCTGTGATGGTTGCAGTGATTTGTGGCCGCGTTTCCCAATCAAACTTTTTGTAAGTTGTCTTGTCCTACTGTGCTGTTNTCAGCTGTGATGGTTGCAGTGATTTGTGGCCGCGTTTCCCAATCAAACTTTTTGTAAGTTGTCTTGTCCTAACTGTGCTGTTCAGTGCGTGTGAGATGCATCCTACAATGTGTTGTCAGGATGCCTATTCTTGCTCTGTTTGAAGTCTTAAGGGAACTCGACGAACGAAATTTCTAATTTGATTGTTGGATGAGTAGTCTAAAAACACTTAAAAAGTGCTTAATTGGACTGAATTCCTTTGATTCACTGAAGGTTGTGGAATGTTGCAGGAGAATAAATTGCTGGAAGGATGTTTGAAATAAAGCACTACTGCGCATCCAGACTTGTGAAAAACGTATGACATGCATTCCAAAAGGGATCACCCTACAAAACTTCCATAAAAACATCGCTAAAGTAGTCAGTTTTCAAAGTTCCTTTACCGGGGTTTAAAACGCTGGACACTTTTGATCAATTCAACGTGTGCCATGGCAATAAAATTTATTAGATGATATCTGTTCGAGCGCATTCTACAGCCACAAATGTATTAAAACGTAATAAAATCCCATCACATCAGAAGACTTTCACGGAAACTGTAGAAAATATGCTTTTTCAGTAATTTAGTGGACAAACCAACGGAGACCTCGAGAGTTCCACAGGGTTTTCTGTGACCATCAGATGGGTTTGTTCCCATTTTCCAGTGTCATTTCAATAACTTTAGGCCGATTTGGTGAGCTGCGTCTCGTAACGTTTTGGGCTAGCATCAATATCTTTAAGAAGCTGAATTAATTTGAAGCAAAACCAAAGGATCTGAGAGATTGTTTATATTCCAGTCCGATATACGGACGCCGTGCATTTAAATAGGAACAACAAAATCTTCACATTACCTAAGAAATAATGAAGACATTATAACTCGGGAACTACAAGAAACATCCGGCAAAAATTTTCCTCAAATAAAGCAATCTCATTTCGGAATTTCACGGCGTTTTTCAAGACGAGTTGAGTAACTTTTCAGTAAAACAACAAGCGCGTGTATGTGGTGGGTAAATGTTATCCGTGCATTACATATTATGTAACTTAATCTCCCAAGCATTATCTAACCAACTTCACATTATTAGCTCTCATACGCCGCGGGCTAATTGATGCGCCTGAGATTTACAAACCAGATGGACCAATTTGCCCCATAACAGTCATGATTGACCCATCTCATCATAGATTAGCCGGTTGGTTAGTCAGTATACTCAACCCTGTAAGAGCTGAGCTTCGAAAATATTGTCTACAGACTACCTACGTATCTATTACTCTCATTGATAAACCTGATAATTCAAAAATCTAATTGGTATTCACTCGGTGTTTGGGGAAGTTATTATCAATAAACCTGTCAAAATACGCATGAATTTGTATCACCTCACCTATGTTTCATTCCCCTGCCTATCCTGATTCTTAGAACTGTTACGTTAATATGTGCAGAGAACATCAAGTTTTACTTCCGGGACAGAAGCTTCAAGTAAATAATAGGTCGTCAGTGGATGTTCGACATCAGCTGAGATATTTGCGACAAATCGAGAAATGCAGACAGAGGCTGGTGGATTTTAAAGACATTTTGTTTGTTTGTCACTGACAGATAACAAATCTGTCGTTTCTGTCAACAAGTTAAATTCAAATCACTGGAGCACTGGGCTTATGCATGAACATGAACAGGACGGCCAAGTACCATCTCTAAATACTTTGATCTCAAAGAAGTGGCAAGTAAAAATCCACACAAGGCTTTCTTCCATTCAATTTGCATTGCAAAGTCATAGGCATTAACATTCCTGACAGGCTGGTTACGCAACTCTAGCGAATACAGGAACTGCTTCGATTCATCAAACAGGGCCGAGGTTTAGACGCAATAAAGGACTTAGTAATGATGGTTCTGAATAAAACTGTCTAACTGGAAATGTCATGTGTAGGTGAAGGTGCATCTTACTGAAATACGGCAAAGTTGTCGTAGAACATACATTTAAGCTTGCTCAACAATGGATGGCAGCTCGCACAAGCACATTACCACTGACGCCTACCCAAGTAATTCACTCGGTCGTATTAAGTTATAGCTGCATCAGTTCACCTGCAGTTGCGACGGAACGTACACTGGTAAAACTGAACAGGGATTTGGAATCATGAGAAAAAGTGTTCACGTAACGGAATTCTGAGGCTGGTTAACAAATAGCAAGCATGATGAAAATACCACACACGGTTCAGCTGCAATCATCGTTCCAACTGTTTGCGAGATGCGACCAATTAAAACGACTCATGATTCTAGATGGAGTGCTAATCAAATGTCGTTGTTATGTTTACCAAAAACCTTGGGGAGATCTTCACGTTCCCCTGTTTTAATGTATAAATTGGTGAAATATTTCCATGATTGTTCGGAAAAGCTCGAAAATTAATTCGTAGACGTTTTGGAAATGTCTGACCTCATTTATGACATTTTCATGGTCTTAAAATTTTGACACATTCGCAGATGCTTGTTCCCCCGGGCCAAAGAAAACCTAGCTCCCAACTACATACGAATGGCTTCCTAATGCACAATGAAAAAATTATAACTACTTGTGAAAGTGCCCCCAGTGGTGTAGACAGCCTCCTTTCTTCAGGAGTTTTTCTAGCATCTTGAAACAGAAGGTCCAAGTACATGTAGAATGGGAAAAAGTATGCCTCGGGGGAGAGTTCTTTGTAGACTTCACACAAGAGGCTCATTTAAAGAAGCGAATCCATTCGGCAGATTAATTGCAACATTTTTGTATGGAGGACAAACCCACTTGGTGGTTCCGTTCTAATAGTATCCATCCAGTAGGCATAGTTTAGACCTATTCCTAGAGATGACTTTTATTCTATGCTACGTGTAAGCAGATTTGTGAGCTCTAAATCTGGTAAATCGTTTACTACTTTATGACAGTCATTCCTGACACCTGTTTAGTGAAAGACACAAATGTTTGGTGCTAAACGCTGTTCATACTTAGATGCTGACTAACGGTCAATTGATGCGACCGCATTTTTCACATCTGTTGCATTATTTTAGATGCTCAGTGGTTGGTAATTGCCTTCTAGTAGAACGCAGTGGCATTGTCGCGCTTAGAGGCAACTTTTTATTACATATACAGTGGTTTGTGGGTTAGGAGTTAGCCACAACTGGGGCCCTAACAATGACCAAAAAGCAGTGCCAAATCACACTGATACGTTTAAGACATGAAAAAAGAAAACAGAAGTTTAACAGCGAGCTAGATAGTTCTGGATATGAGGGTTTTCTTGAATTCTGTATAAGTAAAGTTTGTAACAGGTGAAAGAGTGGGGTAATTTTTAAAAGCCGTGAGACCACGGAGAAAATGAGACAAGTTTATGCAGCAACGAGGAACGTTTCACCCAGAAGCAGTGACTGCAAGAAAGCGGACAAGTTGCAAAGGCAGAGGAGGTTGAAATTTGAGCAGAATAAGCCGAACATGATGTGATTTTGCGCTTTAGTTAGCGGCAGAACAGACAGAAAAGACCCCCTCCCAACGATTGTAGTCGATCAGAGGACGAGATGCGTAGCTTTGCATCCAGAAATGAAATTCACCTGGACGAGACCATACACCAAACATTTCAAAAATTTCACAGGTGGCGAGAACTGGATAAAAATTAATTGGAGAGAATGGAGGGTTGAACACATCTGCTCCTGACAGGATCCAACCGTAGGTTTTGACAAATCTGACTTTGAAGTTGGTATTGGTTATCTAGTGAGGTAGAGAGCTGTAAGTTGCCAGAGGCGGACTGATTTATGAGCCAACATTGATTACAAGTGTATGACAGCAACTGCAGATGCAAAAAAGTAGATTAGGAAAAACGGACAGATGGGACACAGCTCTGCAGAAATACAGCCTAAATGTTTTTAGACCGAAGGCTGTTATAAATCGATGTTCCCAGAAGTCGCCTGCCAAATTCATGCGTGGTGGGACAGACAGTAAGCACGGCATTTGTCCAGGACACTTTTGTACCATGATCAATCTAAAATGTTTGAAATATTCATAAAGATCTAATTAGTCTTATCAAAGACGCCCAAGGCAGATGAACAGACTCGAGGAATATTACCCTAGCCAACCACCAATGTAGTGCTGACTTCCAAGTCAGCAAGTGGTGTCCGATCAGTGGGATGTTTCATTAAAAATCATTCGGAAAGCTAACCGAAATGACTTCCACAGCATCGGACAGAATGGTATCAATTGAACTTTGATCACGATTGTTCGGACTAGAGTCGCATCCACGCCCATCTATGTTCCGTCCCTGTGAAAATTTCCGAAACGAAGAGAAGACAGTGGTAAATATAGATCGACAAAACCCATGATCACCAAAATCTTGAGCTCTGGAGCGCCACAGTAAAAAGATAATACAGTCTCGAGAAGTGGGTTTAGAAATGTTTACTGTAAACGCAGACTAATCAAGACCCTGAGCTAACGTGAAACTAGTAGAATTACGTTGGGCTTGTTTTATTATGCATGCGACAGTAACTCGAAAGCAATAATTAAGAGTGTAAGTCCTGCTCGCTGGTAGCTGAACGGATCCTTCTTCTATGTTCATGAGTCATGGCATATTCGCTGACGCGTGAATATGCCTGAAAAGTTGGTAGAACACATATTTTGACTTTAATATTAAGGTTGCAGAAGTTTACATCTACACCTTTCTGAACAAGCATCCTCTTCACCATAATTGTTAATTTTTACTTCACTACAATTATTGTATGGTAAAGAAATCCCACACTGAAAAGTATGGAGTTACTTTTGAACATTTCATACGTGTTTTCGCTTCGGTTCTGTGTTTTAGATTTCCAGAAACGGGTTGCCACTGGAATAATCCGACTGAGAAGCAGTGTCGAAAAGTCATAGAATAGAATGGAATAGAACAATGTCACCACGAACTTGTGTTTAAGTGAGAAATCCACAAAAGACCTTGGCAGTTGGAACGTTTTTTAAAATATAATTTACTTATTTCAGTTCAGTTTCGGTTTGTTGGTACACTGTCAGATGGAGTTGGAAAATGCCCTGGCTTTGTGTGATTCATTGTCTTCGGAAGCAGAGGAGCACGGTATAGAGCGGGTGAGTGAGTAAGGGAAAAACCATTTCCCTTGAAAACATTACGATAGAGCAAACAATAGATACTCTTTTGATGGCACTTTACACTGGATCGCCTCGACTTTCGTAATCTATTTTCATGGAGCAGAAAATTTACTAAAATGAGCGGCCAAAGATCTGTGGTGCTATCAGTCAAACAGCATCTGTGCAAAAACTCGTGTTATTGGAAGGTACGTAGGGTTCACATAAAACATATAAAATCAATCCGGAGTTGCCTGGTGGAATGTCCTCTCTATAGACAGATTATCTTCGTGGATGCACAGCGGAAAATACAATCAGTTCAAAATGTTATCAAACGAGTTAAACAGTCCTCGTTTGGGAAGTAACCATCAACCAATTACGTGTTATTCGCTGTTCACCACAGGGATAACCCCATACTCTGTTCATGTGCTGGTTACAATTTTCGCTCACCGGCCATAGTAAGAGTGTGACCTTTTTCCCCCATTTGAAAGGTTTTGGGTTAAAATAATTATAGACATCTGTAGCTTGATTATCGGCACAAGCTAACCTCGCTATCTTGTATGGAACCGAGATGTTACATAGAAAAAAAAACAACTTAAGTAGGTAAACTCACTACCTACTGCTCAGTGTGACCTTCTCCATTTCCATTCCAGAATTCCGGGGCCACTGGATTTTAACTGCTGGTAGTGTATTCATTGAGTACATGTTTTATGGGCGACAAAAACTGGATAAATGACAACCAGGGACTTTTTCGCATCAATTAGCATGAGCTGCGTAGATAATTAGTGTATTTACCAATCACCCCATTGTCATCAAAATGCTTATCACGATCACTATGATCGTAAATGATACGTGTTGTTTCGGAACATAAGCTGACCCAGATGTAAGATAATTGCAACTACGCTGATATTCTGCTGCCGGTCAATTTTATTAAAAGCTGAAACACCAATATTTCGTTTCCAAATATTGCTTATTTCAGTGTATTTGCCTGATGGTAAGGCAAAATTATGCGACACTGGTTTGAGGTAAAAATAATTCTTTGAAATCGCTTCCGGTGTTTTCAGTCGACTACTCCAAAAGCTGCTCGCACTACCAACAAGCTTCAAGTAGCCCAGAGAATGGACCATTTCCATAAGCCGAGGGAAATTTCTGTATAGGAAGTCGCCGCGATTGGAGCCAGTCAACACGTGACGACCCTTTGTGGTCTCCTCGATTGAAGAAATTGTAGCGCTAGCGCGAATTATTCATTCTGCTTGAAGGCGAGTCTCACCGAGAGCACCCGAACTTTCGACAATCATCTTCACAAGCCTGCGCCAGTTCATTTGTTGGCTACCTCCTTGCTTCCGCCACTCAGAGACTCAGAGCAAGGGGAACACTGCTTTCCTCTAAAAACGAGGGTTCCACATACGCAATACATAACCTAATGTAAGCAGCTTTTGCTGCTAGACACATTCGTCAATCGGGGGTCCGGTTGTTCCACCAAAACTCTCGTATCCTAATTGCCTCGTCACGACCTCTCCTTTAAAGATAAAGGCTGTCGAAAACCTGAAGAAATCCTAGCTTCATTCCTCAAACAGACAAAGTTTAACAGTCACACAACAAAACAACCTATACTGTGGCCTGATACACACGCCTACGTGTGCACGCTTTTGGAGAGTTCTGCGTGTGCACTCACACACAGAAGCATCAGAATACATAGAACTTGTAATACTCACAAACCTCTGGGGCATTCCCCGCTGAGCAACCCTGTCAAGGAGGATAAACAGGACAGTTGATTCAAATGCCCTTTGAAAATCCAAGAATACTAAATTTGTGGGTCATTTGTAGGTTATCGTTTTCCTAGAATCTACCAGGTTTGGTCAACGCCACCCGTAGCAGACCCAATCCTCCCTGCTGCTCTCGAGTCAGTGTTTCACGAGCCACCATGAGGCAAACAATGACAAATGACTCCAAACGTATTGTTACGGGTTGAACAAGTCAACGCGATTTCCTTATGATTACCGCACTTATTACGGGCGCCTTTTTGAAAATGGGCACTATAATCAATTTCTTCCAGCTGTCTGGGTCAACCTTCTCTTCTCAAATGCAGGCAAACAAAAATCAGACAAACGCTGACAGGGAGCTTCACCCTCATCTTCGAGCTAGGAGATCCGTAGCACTTGAAATAAGATATGGAGTCGTAAACTTCCGATGTCATTGGAGGTTCAATGTTCACTGCCCTGGTTTTTATTTCAGGTGAAGTATCCAAATGAGCGACAGCGTTTAGGGTTGCTGTTAGGATAATTCACCATAGCTGTCGAAGGGATCTTCCCTGTTCTAGATGGTTGCACAACTCTGACCTTTAATGGTTTTACTCACAGGCGGTTTCTGATGATCAGTCGCATGGATCAAATGAAATGATCTGTGGGTTATCCTGGATTTCCGGGGCTCTCCCAATCCCTTAGCCTTCTTTCTTTGCTAACCTCCAATACGTACTAATCCAAAATATTCATATGCAAGCTGGATTCTTTCCACCCATACTTCGAAGACCAAACCAAATCGCATGGATTCCTTCACAAATTTTGCTTGAAGACCGCAACAATTTTTGGAAAAATGAAGGATCTGCTTCATAGTTGCATCCGGAAAGCAATTTTACATAATTTGCCGATTTATTTAAAAATTTCACAAATCGAAGTGCCAGTTTGGGTATCGACTGATAAACCCGAGTATC
>NW_008751731.1:898345-915260 GCF_000715545.1 Opisthorchis viverrini | reverse complement strand
CAGCTGTTTAGGGTGGACAGTTTTGTTTAGCTCATTAGACGCCTATATATATATATATAAGTTTCATTGTTTTCCGTAGCATTAGAACAGTTTGCTACGCCGATTCGTTTATGGCAGTGTTGAAACAAATCCATTAAACGTTTGTGAGATTTTTCTTCACATGCAGCCACAGAACACGATAAACACAGAAGGCAATTTTCTATGGAGGGAAATGTTGGTAGCTCAGGTAGGGTAGATGGCCGAACAGCGAACAAGCCAACGACAATAGAAGGCAATCCAAGATCCGTGAGTGTCAGACATGTGCGACACGCCCCATTTGGGAGCAATTCTCTTATTATGCTTAGACAAGCTTAGGTCGTCGTATTTTTACGATATCCTGTTTGGCCGGTTCTCCAACGACAAACTGCTAGGCATTAGTTTTGCCGATCGATAAGTTGTCTGTCAGGCCTCAATAATCAGAGAAGTCGCTACGAAAGGCTTGAGTAATTCCAAACATATATTGAGTGTTTACAACTAGGAGTGAGGCTGTTGGTAATTTGCTTGTAACATAATTAGTTTGATTATCACGAGGAGACAAGCACTAACAAATGTCTGTTCCACCAGATTGATGTTAGTTATGTATAAAATAAATACAATGTAAAAAAATAATAAGCCAGAAAGTGAATTATCGTCATACGGCAACTAATGGGAGATCCTGCGTGAAGTTCAGGACGCGAAACGTGTCTTCTCTGCAGTTTCACTTGTTCCGTAGTTGTCTGTGGAAGCCTGTGGAGCTCGGTTTACTTCCTGTCATGTGCAGGCGAGTGTGTTTTGGGGCCGGGTTGCATGCCCATTTATTGTGTGCAGTGTGAACCGAGGGGTGCCCGTTCGTGTTTGATAATTGAATGAACACAACTTGATCTGATGTGGATGAAGTTTGTAAGCCCGGCAGGTGACGCAGGTGGTAGCCACATCAACAAAAGTGGATGGAAATGACAGTATAGAAGTTATCGGCTAAGGTTGCAAGTGGGCAGGTACTGTTACGTGACTGGAGTACTTGTAACGCTACAAAGGCTTCTTAAACTTAAAACCGTAATACTGATTTTGACAGTTCTCTTCTTTCCTTAATACTTAATCGTCTTAGTGTATCTAGAGTGCACCGGTGCGGTAGAAGTAACATACCCAACTTACAGATTGTGATGACGGGTATATGCTTGTTGCTTCCCCTTTCTGAGGTAGATATTTCGATAGAATTGCACGAGTACTGTTTGTCGTTGGTCACAATTCACTAACAATCTTAAAATAGTAGAAATGCATCAGTCTTCATACATGTTCCATATGACGCCTTAGGCTTTGCTGAAACGCCTGTGAGCATCAGCGAGGAATCATACACTCAAAACATTAAAGCCGAGAAATGCTTGCGACTACGGCTTACGTCATTGACAAATCTTGATCAAATCTTGATCAGATTCGACATCTCAGGTGAAAAAATAATACTGTGCCCTGCCAAGTCTATTTGAAACGGACGCTAATACATGAGTGGCGAAGTGGACAGAACTGAACATTAGCCCGGCTCAGGTTTATCAAAAGTAATGAACGAAGCAATAAAAACACCCTAACAAACCGGACCCGCAACAGTCAATTAGTGAAGTGCTGTTACTCACAAAAATACTCACCTAAACGTCTGTCACACCCATGGTGCTGGATTTCATCTGTACTGAGATCAGCTTCCAACCGGCGAACAAAATGAAGGTTTGTGAGAACCAGTCTTTTACGCAATTTGGGTTTGTCGGAAAAATGGAAAGGGATATGGTGTATGTAGAGAAACGAAGTCCAGACGCACGTTGCATGAATAAAACTATATGCCTGGGGAAGGGAAATAAACGCCAATCTCTTGCTTACTGGCCGGCTTACTGTCCATCTGAGTTACTGAGGACACTGACCCTTCATCGATTTTGTGCATCGGAAATTTAGAGTTGATTTGCCAGTCGTAATGGAGTAACAGTTGATTAGTGTCATAGCGGTTCAGTTACATCCCCAGATGTGCCGTTTCATTCATGATACGTGTACCCACATGTCTGGTTTCAAAACTACGTTTAGCGTACTCTACACATCGGTAGTTGTCGTTTCCCTTAAAAGTACAAGGCAAGGGGAATAAATTCATTGGCCGCTTTAATGAGAAGTATACTCCATTTGTATCGTTGGGAGTGAAGGTAATGCGAACACTGTTCTGCAGTCAAACTTTACTTATCTTTTACCCAGATGGCGTCTACAGTGTTGGCTCAATGCGCAGAGTTTTATTTGGTTTATTCTCATTGCAAGGTTTTCGTGGATGCATTAAGTTCAAATAACCGAGCCGGTCCGCGCTTAGCACTGCACACACGGAGAGCAAATGCTGACACCATTATACTCAATGAAAGAGACGAAACGAATAGAGTTTACGGCAGTGTCTCTTGCGTAGTATGGAAGCAAGTGCAAGTTTAACTCATATCTCATCTCAACCACATATCAACCAATAGTTTCCCGCATTCATTGGGACGGAAGCGGCTACCATATCCTTGTTAACCACGTGCGTGCGGCTCATTTTCTTCGCGTAACAAGCGACCGGCTTCCAATTTATGGATGAAACCGCTCGGATAGCCGATGTGTTTTTTTCCTGATGGAGTACGATCCATCAGGTTGCTTAAATCTGTTCAACAGCCCAAGGCTGTTTTCACCCTCCATGGAGCCCTTCCCGTAGGTACAGCTCCGAATTTTTTCCCTCAATCTTGGGTTCGTATTTAAAACAGATTTTTAGAAATTCGCTACCTACACTCAAATAAATAGAATCCAATGAATGACTAATGTCTCATAAAACATGCTTCAGTGACCCGAATATTGTGCCAACCGAAAAGTGGAGCTTTCTTTACTCAATTGAAGAACGTCATCATTAGTGAAGTCTATCGTCAAACTCAACTTTGAAAATTATTTTATTCCTTTTAAAGTACTGGTAGATGATTTTTCAGGAGGGGGGGGGGGTTAAGATTCGCAAAAATCAAAATAACTGAACCTAAAGCGTTTTACATCTTTCATATATTTTCTGTTTGGGCCTAATGCATATTCATCATCTTCAGGCAGTCATGACGGCATGCCTTCTACGGTTACCGTTGGATAAACTCACCAGAGAGTGAGGCCAAAGTAAAGATGGTGCCACGGTTTCAGGATAAGCTAAAATACCACACGGTGATTCGACACAATGTGGGATGTCACCCTTTACCTACCTCTGTAGTTCAGAAGCCCAGAGAATGGCAAAGAAGACTGTTTATCTCCCTAAATGTTTGCCTCTAGTCTGTTTATGAACACAGCAGAACAGTGACATTTTCGTAATCACGTATTTTCGCAACATCGGAAAGTAAGTTTCAGTTATATCATTCCCCCAGATTGCGTTATGTTTCGACAAATTTGTGACGGCAGGATAACTCATTAACGGCCATGTGTTACCAAGAAATAATACCCTCATAAAGTTGAAATTCATTAGAATAAACCAGTCGGGTCGAGGTGACAAGTTCCTCGTTGGCAGCAAACTAATATACATGGAATTTCTCTGAGAAAAATTCTGACGAACAATTTTAGACCTTTTTACAACAACTAAAAATCCGAAAACGACAGCCGCTGTTTGGATTGTAATAAGAACTAAACCGGAATTTGTTACGAAACCTTCAGGAGACAGGTCATTTTGGTCATCTTTAAATCACAGTTTGACCGTGATAAAATCACCGACAGTAGAATAGTCTGAGTCCTAATGCTGTTCGGCTAGGAGTAAGACGTCTAGGGCTGTTCAACTATTTAACAGCGTCCACTGTTTTTATCTTTGCTGACCGACAATGTCGAAAAGGATAGCAGCAACTCTTATATTTCTTATCCAAGAGAGTACCCCTAAGTACAGAGTCCTTCCAAGGAGAAGGCAAAGTTGCTTATTCACCCATAGAGGTGCCTCTAATAAGAGCGCACTTTGCTAAACAGTAGCAGAAACTTAGTTAGTGAATACGTGCCAACTTCTAGCAAAAATTTTTGTGAGGCATTCTTCAGTGAGCCAATTATTGGGTATGTGTTATGGAGCAGTTACATTCATCTTGCGCACCCATCGATACCAGTGGATCCATGCTTCTTGGAACTTTAGGCCTGGATGAATGATATTTCAAGTATCTCTTAACGTGCTTGAATCGCATATTATGGTGCAAAGTTAGCTCCCCCCTCTCTTTGAATTACACGCAAAGAAGACAGTGGCATCACGTCATTATTCCCATCTACATATTTCGAGATGACTGATCAGCCGCCTCGCTGACGCTTTCATTTCCGACTGAGCTCGTTCTTTCTGCAATTTGAAAGAACTAGCGGCGGTTTCTGAATATAGAAGAGATGCTTAGAGTTATCGTATACAGGACAACGAATGATAGGAGTGCATCCTTTGGCGCTAATAAATCCCAGGCATGCCTCGTCAGCAAAAAAGGGGGTATGCACTGTGTGAATCAAAATCGAAGGTTTCCAGCGTCAGAAATTGAAATATCTAGAGGCAAAGACTCCAGAAGACAGATTACAGTTCACTCTACTATATTCAGTAGTCCTTAAAGGTTTTTCACTGGATATCCATCTAGCTACAGACAATACCTGGCACAAGCATCGCCTAGTACTGGCAACTAAACCCGCAAAGCAAAAAATTCAAGTAGATGTTTCGTAACGACCTAACGAACTCATATTTAGTTGTTTATTTTATTCGTTCAAGTTGGAGCACTGAAGATGCTTTCAGTACGCCTAAAGCGCTCTCCCAAGAAGAGCAGGATTCTAGCCTCTCTTGAGCCAACAAACTTTAGACATAGCAATATATATACCAGAGTCGTTAACACATATGAAAGGTAGATCCCAGTATGTCTCATATTTGTGTTTGGATAACGGATCAACAATAGACAGCGCTTTAATTGTGTTTGACTTATTTATGCGTTCTGTCACTCAACAGTGATTAGTCCAAGGGTTGCCTATGGATAGTTGGTCAATAGCGAGCGGGTTCCGCGAAACCAAGTGTGATGCCACGGACAAGCCGCCGATACCGACTTTAACCCGGAGTAATAATATCAGCGATAAGTCCCAAGAGGCTTTTCTAGCTGTGGCTTAAAACTGAGTACCAACTCATCAAGTCAGCGAGCGCGCTTGCGTCATCCGTCGGTCGCCTCGAGTTGCAACAAACGCCCGTACCATCCACAAATTATTAAATGTAACAATGCTTTTTGTGGACTGCCCACTACGGAGCTATCTGGATGAGAACTGATAAAATGTGATATTTTTTTGACGCAACACCATATTTATAAGGTTGATCCAAACTCGCCGTCAGTCCACGACCGACATTTGAGTCTCAAAACTTAATTTATTTGAAAATAAAAGTTTTTGTCAAAATGTGGTAATGCCCTTTGCTAGTATGAAAATGGATTAATTTCGACTGGGAGGGCACTCACCTTAAATAGGATACTGCTAATTACCTGGCAGCTTGGAGTGTGTACTAACTGTGTGACTAACTGGTAAGATTCTGCTCAGGTCAGTGTGTCCTGATGTGGCTGTACATAACACGCCACGGAACTACTTTCACGGAGACTTTTAACAAGCCACCAGTCTGTTTGAAAGTGATGGCATATCCGCACCATCTGCTCAGCTGGCATTGTAGTGTATGTAACAGTTTGTTCAAGTTTTGGCCTAATACCACAATTTTTACGGTGGTATATTTATAAATTGTTCGCAAATATCATTGTGTCATCGTGTTATCTTGCTTTCGTAAATCCATTGGTTTGTTTCGATCCAGCAAGTTGCCTGATTCACGGACAAACTTCATGCAATCTATTATCGGCATTTCCAGACACACGTGTACTTTTGCAATGGGGGGATGATTAGTCCTGGTTTAATTTCCAGGATCTATAACGTTAGGCTGTACACGTTTACGTTTAGATCGTGGCAGAGAGAGGGATTTTCCCAAAGTTGAACTACTTCAATTAGGTGATGCCTGAGAAAATGAACTATTGTCGATGAGGCATGCAGCGAAAAAAAATATGGACACTAAACCTAGCTTTATAGGCTAGGTTCAAGTTCATCGGAAGGCCTTCATGTTTCAGTGGTATCGGGAAATGCGGAATACAAGACTGGTGAGTATTCTATAAACATGCCTATCTGATGAGCTCCAGGAAGGGTGAACTGTTTTCAGCGTGCTTATCAGTAGGGTGTCAGGTCAAGAAACCGCAAAGGCACTACTGTTACTGAAACAGTGCTCGTCACAGTAAGCAATAAATGCAATTTTTCTGTTAAATGAAACACAAGAAAACGTGTTGCAGAATATTACAATTCACTGCAGGCTTCAGACAGTGTGGTTGCCCACTAAGTGTAAATACCGAGTGAAGTCAAAAAGAGTCATCCAAATAAGGAGAACAAGCGTCTTTAAAAAATAAGCTATTTGAATCTGGGACATTCACTCGCAAAATGAAGCCCTCAAATAGAGTTACTTTTGGAGCACTGGATGAGATCGTACCTCATAAAAACGTAGAATTTCTTTCTGAGGGTAAATTTCTTTCACTTTTCTCATAGTCCTGTCATGTTCTTCCCTCGATGGAAGGTCCGCTAAACCGATAGTTCAGCTGCAGCACAACAAAACGTTCTACCGTACCTTTTGACCATTTTTCATAGAATTGAATCCAAAATTACTTTCTGTCTTGTGTTCTTTCTAACCTTAGCTTCAAAATTTGAAAATCCAAGTCACCAAATAACCTACCTGCACCTGATTGTTTCCATTCTTTCCGGACGTCCAGATTTCACTCAAGTATCATCTGCTGATTCTCACGCAAACGATTGGGACCTTTTAAGGTAGCTGTTACGCTTCTGTCTGATGAAAAGTTCAAATGATAGTGAGAGATTACCTAGCTAAAAATTAATTTGTTATAAAGGAGACTTGCTATCAATACTCCACACAGTATGTCTGACATTAAGCTGCATCACATGTACGTAAATTTCGACGCTGTCTTATGTTCATCCTTCCTTACTTTCGAAGAGGCAATCTCGATGAATTTGTCTTCAAAAGGTGGTCAAGTGATGACTATGCGTTTTAACGAATCTACGAGCGATTTGCCCGCCACTTACAAAATGTTCAGGTGTCTCATCAATTATCCATGGGGTACTAAAACTACAAGTGAATATGATATGATTTACGGATGATTTTAATCGTATGCCGTCATTTGTGCTGCTGATTACAATTTAACTGTTGATACTCTAACCACAGTAATTGTGAACTTTCTGGGCTGGTCAGTCTTAAAACAGTTCAAATAAATTAAAGGTCATTTGTGTTTACTGAGCACTGATGACATAAGAAGACCAACAATTATTGAGACTTTTTTGTTGTGATAATCAAATGGTCGTTTGGGGAAAGTAACTCGATTTTTAAACGCGTACATTCTTGGCGCTCCACATCATCCTTTCCCACGTATATCACTCTGTCGGTTTCCCTTAGAGAATTATAGCTGGTTAAAGTGTCGATGATCCAGAGGAAAAGTGGATATCTTATTTTTGCACCATGCCAGTAGGCGCAACATGTCTAAACTGACTAAATGTTCGTTCACCACTGATTTCAGCAGGTTACATTAGCTTACATGGCACAATAATAAAGTTAACTTGTTGATGAGAGACAGCAAGTCAATGGTCGAAGCAATAAAACAGCATTCGAAACATTACTGTTCAAACTAAGCTAGTGCTTACGTAGGGCTCAACTAAATCCAGTCTGAACTTCTCGGTTGTGATATTTTTGAAATAAATATGCTGCACAAAGACCGTCTCACGTCTCAGTTGAAGATGTTCGGGACGTCGATTTTTTTTTTTTTTTGAGATAATACTACGTATAATTTTGCTGAAAATCCTTCGTTTCGCAGTTATGCACGCTAATCGATTAGTGGTAAGGAGTGCACGTATCATGTGCTGAATGTAGAGACGAATCCTATGTGGTACTAGAACCGGAAGTAGAGCTGTTGAATTTTGTCTCAATGTGCTCATCTGTGGTTTGATGTACCAACCGGTGAAATGTTACTCTGTCTCAATTTGTCCATCTTACCTAAGGAGACTGGCGCCATATCTTACTAGAGCATTAACGTGTCTTGGATTTATTCAGCTACCAAAACAAGATTTTTTCAGTCGTCTAAACATTTAACGGTCACAAAGGGAGTGGACCTCATTGTGGTGTGATGGTTTGTACACCTCTATAGCCCACCAATCTATACTGGGGAGGGTATATGTGATACTCGTACTGCTTCTCTTACCAGGTTGACCAGTGGATAGGGGGCCTGATCAACACATCCTTCTGGTCATCTAGATTGGAGTTAGCAAATTAGTTGGCAACTTGCTACCTAAAATCGCAAACTGCTCTAGGGATCTTAAGCGCTGCATCGTTATTAGGTTTTTGAGCCAGAGGCTTTGATTGAGGACTCAGATCGTCCGTTTGTCTAGGTGTGGGCTCCACGGCATTACTCCACCCTACATACAATCATGAATTCTAAGCTTATAGATAGCCCTGTTTCACATTGGTCTTCGCTGGTGCCGTCAACCAGGTCGCCTTGCTTGCTGCACACAGCAGGGTATGCAAGCGAAAACGGGCTACTACCGTTTCACATATGCGCACTTTTCTCCCCCTTTTCTGGCTGCTATCGACACTTCTGTAGGCCCAGTATCAAGGACTGACAGATCTTTTTATACGGGCGTCAAACGCCAGTTGTCGTATTTTGTGTAGCTGTCAGTAACAATGAATCGCACGTGCATAAGCTTGTGCAATGACAGCTGTCTTTGTCTTGGAGTTACATGGTTCTATAGATATAAGTATATAGACATTTGTTCATAGATTTTGCACTTTACTCTGGAGTGAAACCCAAGGTTTAGGCTCGACTGAGTGAGCCTGCAGACATCGGCAGGTGGTGGCGCTGTCTTTGTCTTGGAGTTACATGGTTCTGTAGATATAAGTATGTAGACATTTCTTCATAGATTCTGCACTTTACTCTGGAGTGAAACTTAAGGTTTAGGCTCAATTGAGTGAGCCTGCAGATATTGGCAGGTGGTGGGCTTGTGAAAGCAATTTCGCTCAACCTGTATCTGACTGTATTGTGCATGGAACCATTTTAACACTCAACGCACTACAGCGACTCAATGTTGCCCAGATGATCTTTTTTAGACTGAGAGGCTTCTTAGCAAAACGAATACTACATGAATCAAGTGTCGGTGCACGATTTGATGTTGTGATTGTACAGGTACTACTACTAACTGCAGCTTAATTGCGTCTGCAGCACTCCATTTCGACCGATATACAAGTAGTTGCCAAAGGTCTCTTTCCTGTCAGCCAAACACAAATGTAAGCTGTGGATATAAGGCTACTCAGGTTCCGGCTATCTTGGCAGTACCGTCGAAGAGATAGACAAGAAGTTGAAGCCGCCAAAATTGAAAATAAGTCTAACACTTCGAAGGCTTTTTAAACAACTCTGGAGCAATCAGATCGGTGGAAAGGTACAAAATACACGAAGTGCTATGCCATCTTATTGCTCACAGTCTCATACAGCAGATAGAAGTGGATAGCACGCGGATGTGGCATACAGACGAGACTGCATGGTGTACAAAAGTATGCGCACACAATTGTCATATCTCATCACAGCCGCTCAAGTTCTTCAAAAGGTAAAAAGATATGCAGTCGGAGACCTTTTGATTTACAACCAGCTGCGCCAATAATATTTCGCAAAGTTTATGGTTTACCGATGCTCGGTCATAAATGGTCATTCGTACGCTAATTCCTATAAACGGGACAACACCAAAATCAACACTATTGAGGTCATGGAGCTAACTGACCTCTGGACGCTTCTCCGAAGGCAAATTGTAACCACTTTTCCAAGTGGTTTTTCTGATGAAATCTTCCCAGTTGGGTTAGATTAACTGCACCTCCGTATAGATAAAAATATACTCCTGATGCACCTGCACAGCTCTTTGATGACGACCATCAAAACGGCTTTGAATGGGCTGTGCCTACAGACGTAGCGTCTGATATTTCACCAAGACACGACGAACTTCATTGTTTAATGAGGAACCAGTTATTATTGTAATACAAGCATACCTGAGGAACTCATCATAGCATTTAGTACGATTCTATGACTAGCTCCCCACTCTCGTTCCTTTTGTTTTATGTCCAATGTATAGGCTCATCCTCAGGCACATCACACTACGCGTAATTAGTTTATTTCATCACACCTGTGTGCAAACATCCTGACACCCATTGCGGGCATGTAAATCCTATCGGAGAGTCTTGTACATGACAGTCCTCACGTAGTAAGTTGATGGTCGCAGGTACACTGATCCCTCGACGCATGTTGATTTTTACGCAAACTGATGAAATATCCACTGTCTTGCCCTACCGAATAACTACCAGTTTGCCTCCAAAATGCAACTATATTTCCGAACTTTCCCTAATCTGTTAGACTTCAGAGTACTTTCCGGTCGGGACTGCTTTCATACCCATCCTTGAAAATTACTAAGGCGGTGGGTTCAAACGTGAAAGGTTACTCTTCGAACAGTTTGGCCGCACTAATCTTCGTACTCAGTGAAGTCATGGAGGTCTAGCTGGACGTAAAGTGTATGTAAAAGTGCAGAAACCTTAGGGTGTTAAACAAGATATAGAGCCATAGAGGCGATACAGCTCAGCGTAGGTGAACTAAAAAGCGTGAACGGCAAAACGTTGCACTCTTATATTTATACATCAGAGCACGCTGGATTGAATCTTTCAATTTTACTAAAAATAAACCAAAATATGAGTCAGTCTCAATATCAGGTAAATGCATGTGCCAGGGTGCTTTTTATGTCAAAGCTCGGTCGATAAGAATCAGTCATGTTTGTCCCTTTGAGTGCCCACAATGCCAGGCTAACGTTGCGAAACAGAGCTCTAAATATTGAGGCAAATTCATCTATCAGAGACTTGAACACGCTTTGCTTTCTACTAAACCGGTTTTAAGGACGTGTTTTGAACTGCTGTTGCCTATCCAGTCAGCCACGTAAAAGAGCGGAGCATGTATTCATGGGTAAGAACAAAACCGAAGTAAGAGTGGAGCACATACTCGTTGTTTTTTCTCCTGGATATTTTTCCCATTTTTAGCGAAATTAACGTCTGTATCATTCACACATTTGTCAACCTACATACGTGCTTCGAAACTAATATTTGGCTATTATGAACTATTTTGTTTATGGACCCTATGTAGATCTCTGCTATTTCTGACAGTTGTGGTACTTCTGACATGAGTTATATTCATGCGGATATCTCCTAATCATCATTACATCAGGGTCCACCTTGAAACACATGATAAGAAAGGGGCATTCAAGCTGGTTAATGTAATATTAAACCACACACACCGAAACTACACAAAAGTATCAAGATAATAGGCGGAGGCTCTCGCGGTGTCTCACCAATCAGCTCACAATTCCGAAAGAACTCAACTACGCACCCGTTGGTAATACAGTCAAAAACTGTCTTTGATTTGAATGTGGCGTCCATTTGTTCAGTGGTAATTGAAATCCCACTCAGGAACGCAAATCTACAGCCTGCAGTCCAACTGCGACTAATTTAAACAATGGCATTTTCTCAAAAAGTCACACTGCGGAACTCTTTTTAACTTGTACTGATCCCTGCACGAAAAGAATGCAAACGTTTGGGAGCAGTCTAAAGGGCTTCGACGAGGAAACGCAGCTATAAGTGGTTGACATGTGGAAACAGCCCTAAACCCGGAACCTTCATGTTCTGAACGCGACCAAAACCATCGCAGTCCGTTTATGATCACAATGAAGAAGTTGGATCCATTTGGACCTGCGCTGTAGTATGATATACCTGAGTGTGACCCAGAAAACTTTCCCAAACGGAACTATGGTATCACAGTTGCTTGCAAAAACGATGAGCAACCAGCAAGATTTATGATGCTTTGAGTCAATTTTGACTCAAAGCTTTGACTCCAGCTTTGTCGTCATGATAATTTAAATTTTCCGGTAGAAAACGCGCTGCCCTGCCAAAAATGTATTGTGTTAAGATTGGCCAATTAGGAGAGAATACTGCTGGTTCTGGAATTCTTGTATTCGAAGATGCACACTATAGTATCTCATTCGAACCTCGATAAACATATTTTGAGGCATGGTAAGAGGAGTTTACTCCGGCTCGCTGCTTCTTACCTTCCGGTGTGATTTCAAACATTCGCGCCATTCCATTTACAAACAAAAAAGTAAATTACTATTAAACAAGGCATCTATTCTGAGTGGTCCTATGAAATATTTTCTCACCTATAGGTTATTTGCTACAGGTACCATGGCGAAAGATAATCGGCGAAGTTGGTGAAGTTGTGAATATACACCCGCATGACGTTGACCAAAATTCGATTCTGAAAGAAATGTTCCAATGGTTTTCGAGCAATTTTGGCAATCAACCGGCGAATTCACAAAAATTTTCCAAAACAATCACTCCTCAAAAGGTTCTCAACTGACACAATAGTTCTCGTTTTCTTAGAACATGTGACGTTCATCTCATCCTCCAGTTGAGTAAAAATGTTTCACGCATCTGTAACACTGTGCTGGTCTGGTTAGGTTTCCAGGAAAATCAGTGTTACTACATCCCTAGCGTGTCTCTTTTCCAACTGAGAGTAGAACCAATGTGCAACGCAAAACGGTGAAAACTGATTACCTAACGTTTTAGAAGTATTGCCCCACATTGACGCTTTTCTTATTGTTACAGTCAATAAGAAAGCGCCACGATTGACAGTCAGCCTGCAAATGTTCCGACAAGAGGTCATCCATGCGTAGCTGCGTAAGTGTACACAGAGAGTGGAATTTTCCAGGAAGATACAGATCCAAATTCGGATGAGGAGCTATCGGACACTACTAGCTATGTAGTTCCAAATTAAATCACTACACCGAGTTGCAGCTTCCTGAAGATTTAGGTCTCAACCATTGAAATCCTACTTGTTTTCGTCTAGGAAGAAAACGTTACTTCTTTTTGCCTAAGTGCGTCAAGTGAACTAGAATCTCAAAACCAGCGCGGTTTTCCCAACGGCCAAAAAATTGTATGATGCTTCCCTGCCAATTTCGCACAGCTATCTACTGGACCCAAATTGCGTTGCGTTTTTTGCATGTTGACCTAGACTTGACGCAGAGTCACGTACTGCCCTCAAAACATTGCACCTTTTGCGCACCTGTCGCATAGGGGGTTTCAGGAAAAATCCGATTAGTCAAAGAGGCTAATGGTTTCTTATTCTTAGTTGTCTATCCCTCACAGCAATAAAATGGCCATATCGTTTTACCCGGCGTTCTTTTCCTCCGTTTTTCCATAAAAAAAGTTTGCTTTAGTTGGTTTTGAAAGCTTTCAAGGGTTGTCAAACTTCTTTTTATTCGTCCGACTAGAATACTGTGCACTTTTACTTCATCAAGTGAGTATTTAGAGTGTTCTTGATTTAAACTACTACATTACGTTATCAACAACTGCGCTTTCATGTTATTTTTTAGAATGATAAGCAAGTTCCGATAACATAGGCATAAGCTAATCAAAAACCACCGATTCTGGGAGTAAATCCTTGCCATTTTCAACAGCTTGCATATTTCCCAGTATGACACTGCCACATCAGCAAGTAAACTTCCCTTCAGAAGAAACAGGCAGGAACAACCGGTAATGTGTCAAAATCCCGGTAGCTCGGGTGAGTTTATTGGTTGTTGATCAGGTGGCTGTTGATCTGTTCACCGAGCTTGGCAATTGGCTTGCAAACGTCTCGTCACCCGACGAGGAGACATTATCAGTGACCCACCCAACTGCGCACTGATGTTGTCTCCTTGTATGATGACCAAACATTTGCAAGCCAAACGCCAAGTTCGGCGAATAGATCAACAGCCACCTCATCAACAACCAAGGAACAACCCCTGTAGCGATCTGAGTACAGTTCGAAACAACCTCAACGACAACTTCTGTAATTCTCTGGGTTTTTTTTCATACGCGCCTATTACTTGTGCCAATTCGCATTTAAAAATCAAGTTTGTTTGATTTGGAAAGCACATCTAAAATGTCAGAAGGCCCCACACTTACGCTACCCTGCTCTACCGTTTACATGCTCGAGTTGTGTGAGTTAAATAGGTTCGGAGTTTCCACAGTTCAGATTAGGTATGCAGTCCCTACAGAATAAAATTTATCACATACTAGCTCTCAAATAAAGTTTCTAAATCGTTTGCGCCCTTAACAGACTATTGGTTAGATAGCCAGGAGAATAATTCACACGGCGCGCAAAACATATCGGAAAAGTCGTTTGTCGTAAAGCCAGTTAACAGGTGAGCATGTGGTGTGAATTCCGTGGCTGAATGATGTCAGACGATCGGTCACACTAATGAAAACCAGTCGTGGCCGAAGGACCTAGTTTTCAAATACAAGCCACACCAAGTACGCACTGTTTGTGACCCTAAATAAGGACAAAACGGCTGTACAATACTGCTCGGTTTTTCAGCGTAGAATGACTTTACTTGATTAATGATCACGAATCGATTGATGGTGCAGGACACGCTGAAATTCGGCCATATCAGTGTACTATTATCCTTAATTTAGGAAATGCCGGATAGTCCTGATTCGGATCGTTAAAATGCAGTCGGTTATAGCTGTTTTATACGTTTCTTTTGTTTCCATTATAACATTTCGTATATTGTCAATTACACAACCGTTTTTTTGTTTGAATACGAGAGAGTAGAAAAACGCGCACTCGTACAATGCAAACGTGGTCACGTGCTCCGACTCCCTCTTCTTATTTCGATCGCTCTTACAGTGATCATTCACGAGTTTCTTGTGCTAAAACACTTCAGACTATCTTCGGAGTTTATCATACTTGACAACTATTCAGAAGAAGACCTCTGGACAACCATGATTGGATTATTGTTTATTCGCTGACCTGGGAAAACGAAGAACTATTTTAAGAAGACCAATCCTTAGTGAGTCTGTTCCATCTGGTCCGTATTATTATATATACAATCTATAGATTTTACTTTTAATTTCTTTGCAACACACTTCTAGTAAACTAGCATTTTGGGTAGCTGGACCACCACAATGTATCCAGTAACCTGCCTCGTGTTTGTTCAGCCGCAAATATGGCTTTTTGTGGCTTTTCCTAGACAGGAAATATGCCTTTCTACCTAAACGACCAAACGATGAAAGTAAGTTTCTCGCCATCAACACTTACATGTATATCGACTGTGACTACTGTAGGAAGTAAAACAAATGTCCTAATGGCTGGCTCACTTGATTGCTTTACTGCAGATATTCCATGATTTGTCATAAAAGCAACCTGCTAATTTGTTGGCTGTAGCGCATACCAAATCAATCCCATTTTATGCCCCAAATGGTTCAAGATTGTTACAAAGCTGTACTCTAAACAGATACTTCCCACATACACTGTCAAGCGCGAGAATTGTAAGCAGTGATATGAACTTTGCTCGAGCCAGTTTCTTGGGCCAGCTTCGGTGCTTGTGATGACAAAAAGAAGATGAGCCCAAATCTCCCACCTGTTCAGAGTTGCACACCTACTTCGTGCTTCTCTGGAACACTTGGGACACATCAGCATCGTCTCGCTATTCAAGTTTCACTCAAGGAATATTTGATGAATTCAGCGGTAAATTAAACAATTGCATAGAAGATAGATAAACTAAAAGTGCCCTAATGCTTGATAATGCATGGGAATACAGGTTGCCGAACAATGTATCGATCTAACAGCCAACTGTAATATGGCTGTAAATGGGGGGCCTTCACTTTTTCCTCTGTCCCATCTCTCGTACACCTCCCACCATGTTCCTTCTTCTAAGAAGATTTGGAAATAAACGAGATTGTATTTCTATGTTTTCCTCTTGCCTTACTGATCATGTAGAAGTCCAGGAGAACTTGTTTTGTTTTTCGCTAGGTAAAGACTGTTCTTGCATTGGGTTATCATGACTCAGTCTTGCAGTGTCTAGGCAACTGCTTACCAATCGGGTGCCACGATACGCAGCGGTGGGTGGTTTCTAAAACCTGTTGCAATTTTTGAATGTTTGATTCTTGATGAGAGAAGGTTTTCGTCTATAGCATTAAAAAGATTATCTCGTTTTTCGGCATATTTACTTTCTCGGTAATCGACCAAACTTTTAGATGGAAATGCCACCGATAGTCACCTTATTGCGGTTTGAAATCTCCGATTAAGAACTCGCATTTAATTGTTTTACCACTGCCTTATATATTTTCCATATCTGAATTGTGTCTGAACAACAAAAGCAACTCAGCCTGATGACTGATAGACTGGCAATGATGACGTTCATGGGAGGTGATCACTCGTAGCTGAAACATGTTGAGAAGTACTTGTCGTTGAAATACTTAGCGAAGTTAGGCGCTGAAAGATCTCGTAAAAGCCGGCAGCAGTGCATTTTTAGTGACGGCGACAAAGGACGATCGGACATCGAATGGTTGCAACAAGCAGGAAAACTGACGGCGCCCGGAGAAATCGTCAAATCAGGGACAATGTGACTGCTTGTGTCAGGAGGTGATCAACTGAGAATTCTTATGTCTTCGACAAATCTCATTCATTCGTGACTGGTGTAAGTTGCAAAAAAGCCCGCTGTCATGTGCTGGCTTATTTCAAGCTAAAATGATTTTTTAGCCTAATAAGAATGTAGACTACAACCGGCATGCATTCGATCTGAATCGTACTTCTTTAGGGGTCTTACCTATGCATTCGTGTCACCGATACAAAGGCGACCAGGCAGAGACTGTCTGGTTTTGCAAAGCGACAGTCACCATAACTTCGAAACCTGAAGTCCGTTGTTGTTTGATGAAGAAGCTTGATGGGCAAGGCATATACTTCAACGACACCATTAAATTCAAAGT
>NW_008751731.1:880158-898305 GCF_000715545.1 Opisthorchis viverrini | reverse complement strand
ACTCTTTAGGATCGGAAGATCCTCACAGAAGTATGTGAGTTGGTGCCACCTAAACCATACGCGGCCCTAAGTGAACAAGTGGAACCGGCCAAGGCTCCTCTGTCGCACCTTGATACTGCAACTGCTGTTCTCTTAACTGTTCTGACTTGTATATGTGACTCAAATAGCCGCATATGCCCCGGTCAGTGGTCAGACTCCTAAGTATTTCAGCCTAAATTTACCATGAACACGTCCATCAGACTTCAAACCAGATTTTGCTACTCACCGACTCACCAGCATGAAAAATCTACTAAATAAAACACCAACAATAGATGAAGCTTGCAATCCGGTGTCATCAAAACTTGACCCGATAGCTTTTTTCGATCGTTCTTCATCAGCCGGTAAACAAATGCCATAGCACTCAAATAAATCCTGAAGAATGAATGAACCACCTAAACTTCAATATTATTCGTGAAACGGTGGTGATACTCTATTCGTCCACATGGATTTCTCTATTAATCTGATGGTGTAAGTAACAATCACATCGAAACACCAATAGTCTAAGTTATTTCATTAGGTAGTGGGACAAATTAGCAATCTGAATCACGTGCCACACTGTGTATCACACTATAAGCTCTCCTTTGAGTGACTATGCGTTAGTTCTTCGTACCGTCCATTTGGATGCCAGCTTTCATTCACGAACACGTGAGGGATTTTGATTCACCGGGTTTCGAAAACGTCCCTGGAAGGAGAAGTCACTTCAATGGATGCCGCCGGCCTAAAAAAATAAGGTACGACCGTAAACGATCGGCCAAAACCGGTTGGTTTGAATATATTATGGGCATGATTTAGTGTGATTCAGGGGATGTCAGTTAAAAATTTTCAACTAACATGCTAGGAAGTTGCATGAAGCCTTTAATGACTCCAAAAACTGAGGTAACCGAACATATTTATGTTCAGAAATGACATTGGGGGTAACACTTGCCACCAAAGCAGCTTTGATCACGCAGAGAACGACTAGTTCCTTTTTCTACCAACCAAACAGTGTGGTATCGAATATTCCCCATCCTTTGCTCATCTGGCCATGAAAAGGCTGTATGTGTTCAACATAAAGTGATAACCACTAGGAAAGAGTACCTTAAGGAAAAGACAAATAGTTATTCTTCACAAAGAAGATTCATGTATGCAGGACATGATTTTTTAACCTTGCACTTAAGGCAATCTCTCATGCGACTAAGGTCAGCCGCGATAGGAGGATTCGCAGTCAGTAACCTAGGCCACTGCGCTTTCATACTGAAGATCTTGGTGCACGAATTGTATGACACTCGTATCTGAACAGTCCCACCAAGATACGATCTAGCCCACAGAAGGGTTTGAATACCTGCTTTCCTTGGCTGGACGACAATTCTGGTATCGATTTTCACTCGCTTCCTACTTCCATCGATTAATATGCAGTGTTTTTACATTTTTCCACTACTGGTGTATTTTTGTCACGGTACTTTTTTCTGTGGAATCAATACAGTGTTCCAGAGCTCTTTGCACACGCAAAAACGCCTTCACTCATACACTCGGTAATACACAGGCACGCATGCCCATGAAGATCCATATGGACTGAGCTATCCGCTCACTGATTAGCACTCATACCTAAGCTCTGCTATTAATTGATCGTAACTCAGGATCGCTTTATCGATCATTGTCCGCTGCGCGGTCGGCTGCTGACGGCGTGAAGTAGATACCAAGGTGGTGAACAGTTTTATAGTCATTGTGTGAGAATTTAATTACAGAAACTGAAGGTGCATTTGAGTTATTATGCTGCATATACTGGACAGTATATCCAGTATTTTATCAACATTATGTGAGTTTGACATACAAGTTTTTGGGGCTTAAGAGTGGTTCATCGATTCTAGGCCTTCTTGGAGATTTCGTCCTTTCAGTAAAGCCAATCAATGCTGAAAAGCCTAGAAGCACCGTATAGCTGCTTCATCTTTATTGGTAGTATGAGGAGATTTGGGATTTTTGTGGTGATTTCATCGTGTAAGTGAAGCCAATCTATGCTGAGAAGCTGAGAAGCACTGTACAGCTGTTTCATCATTATTTTATATCATTAGCAGTGCGCATCCCACGAAACTCCGAAGAGTCTCGAACCCGCGACCTCCCGGCTAGTAGTATGAACACTTAACCGTTCTACCACGAGTGGCTGATCAGCAGCGTGATTCACTCGCACTTACACAGGATATAGCGCCGCTCATCCTTCAATCACGGGATGCACATCACACTGCTGATCAGCCACTGGTTGCCGAACGGTTAAGTGTTCAAACTACTAGACGGGAGGTCGCGGGTTCGAGACTCTTCGGGGCTTCGTGGGATGCGCACTGCTGATGATTCCCAATAAGGATGAAACAGCTGTACAGTGCTTCTCGGCTTTTCAGCATAGATTGCTCTCACACGTGGAACAAAATCTCCGCTGAAAAAAATTTGCTAATTTTGTCACACAACGAACAAGTTATCTAATATTTAGTTAGTCAGTAACCAGTTGTAGACCAGTCCATTGAAGAACATCCTAGGCTATCTGTCAAAACTAGCAAGTGCGACCCACAAACAAGAGTTTTCAAAACGGCGTTCAAGAATGTTCCATTTATATCCAAACTGACGGCTTGACTAAATTCGGCATTTTCCATTCCCACTGGTCGTTGATACTTGTCGACGAGACTCGTACGTCTGTAAGAAGTTGTGTTTGATAGTGTAACCTGAGGATTCCTGAACGAGGAATTAAACCGACCTTGTCATTAAGGATGAATTCATGAACTGAAGAGTACGATTCTCCTGATCGCCAGTCACATTTTAGTTCCCAGTTTTAGGGTCTCTTGGTTTGGTGAACCAGCAAATCGTTTCATGAAACAGAGAAACAGAATTCCTGCTTACTGCTCCGTCACCTCTCATTGGATGAACCTGCTCACCGTCTTTCTGGGATTATGAGTAGTTTGAACACTGGTATATTCACCGCAACAAGCAGATCTCAGTGTACTTGTGAAAAAATGACTGACATTCGTCAGCCACACATCATATTTACATTCTGGGTTTAAAATGAATTTTGTTATATGCAGTTGGCCTGAATTCATTAATGGCCCACTTTTTAAGCCTCTTCCGGACAAATTTGAACATGGACTGATTCGTGAGGGTAATATCTGTTGGAAGAACCCGTTGAAGTGTATGATGACAAAGAGAACAACTAACGTACAATGAATTGCTTGGGGGTGAGTGTACTTAGATTGAAGGATGTGAGTAACAGTTACTTCTTGCTATTTGTTCTTCGTTCTTCTTCGTACGATTTATTTTGGTGAAGATGTGATTTACAGTAATCGGAACTTCCTTGAGTCCAAATTCGACTGGAGAACATGCAGACGATCCAGACAAGTTAACACTTCAATAATTTGTCCGTTATCGTTCATGAACACCTAGGTTTCATCTGATTCACTTGTGTCAGTCAGGCAAATTGTTGCGAATCCAGGTTTCTCGAAAAAATAAACAGTGGCTGCTTTTGCTTTGGTGCGCAGTTTCGTTCAAGCTGAGTGCGTTTGCATGCATCTTAAGGTGAATTTTAGACACGTGCAGAAATTATCGAATCTGGTGTGAAGATCCTCAGACATTTCAAGATTAATCGGGCATTTACGTGTTGCAAGGTTCGCAAATTTGAGTAATTCTAGGCTTGCTCAATAAATTTGTCATTTGTTTATCACCTAGAATGATTGTCATTCATTTTAGTCGGAGATAATATTGGTGTGGTTAGTTGGTTTGAAGTAGAACATGGGGTTTAGGGAAACCCGGGGACTGCGCCTACCTGATGAGCTGCGAGAAGGGCAAACCGGTCGTGGGCTCTGGATGGATTTTCAGCAACCTAGTGATAGTAGACTAAAATATATATATATATATATATATAACCTTTGTCGACCTATCATTGTGTCCTCAAAATTCAGCTTTTGTTGATTTTGACTCTTCTTTCTAACTGTCACAGTCCGAAGACTGTGTAGTGTACTCGTGTTTGTTATTCAAATCGATTTCTTAATAGGTCTCGTAGCTGAATCACAAATGAACTTTTTTGACATAACACACTAGTAGTAAGGAACCTTATATTCATGTGTATATGAAATAATTTGAATAAGTTTGGGGGGGAATCTATCAGGTTGATCAACACTGGCTGCCTTCGAGTTTCATTGGCCCACACGGTAGATTGCTTATTGAATTTGTATCAAAGAAAGATGTCTTGTTGAACAGATAAGACCGTCATCAGAAACGTTAGACACAAAGTGGAACCTGCCTTTAACCGCCGGTTTGTAGCCACTCGTTCAACCTAAAGAGGGAGTTTTTCAAAAATTCCTATAGCACACTTAGCAGTTTACCGCAGTTTTCCAGCAGCAGGCTACTCGAGTTGTGTAAAAAAGACCTTTTTCTAAATGTTGTTGCGATTCTTGTAGCTTTGAAGAAACATGCTTTTCTGGCCCCTAATCTAGATTGTAAATCACCGCTTGTGTTTATTCCACGTGAATATGGTGTGCATTCTTTTAGAATGAAGAGGGTAGTTAAAATGTCAACATCTCGTAAGCCGTGTCTTACGCTGTTCTGATGATTTGTCAATGGTTCGACTTTCTTTTTCTTACCGATTCAGGCAAGCTTCCTTCCATTTCCTCGTATCATAGTTTTCATTTTATAGAGTAACAAAAAGCCAAGTTACGTACTGTGAATGTTTTTCACTAGTTTGCAGCAAAACCCAGGCAAAGGATCACTACAAAGTACTTCAGTTAGTAAGCTGCTGCACTAGGAATCACCGGTTCTAACAAAGGAATATCTTCCGGCTCAAAAGAAATGGACCTTGATAGCGACCTATATTGATTCCGCTAAGTCATAAACTTTCAGAAAACCTATCTTGTTAAAGAGACAGTGTTCGACAACGGGCACCTGCCATGTTTCGGGTGAAATCTTATGCACTACTCTCTTAGGCTCGATCTGTACAAATATAGTAATATTGTAAGTGGTAAGCCCCTCTTATGTTACTTTATTGGTGTACATTTGTAGGTAGACCATAGGAATTTTAAACCAGCTGTGCAAATTTTATTCCTTTTTATCTATTCCACAACTTCGATGCCCTCAAAAGCATTACCTATCAAATTTCCCCAGATTGGGTCGTCTTTTGTATCGTGACTTACCTAGCTAGAAGAAAAACGCTTCATAATTTATACTCTTCATCTCATCCCATGATCTCTTCCGCTCCATTCATTCATTAAATCGTCGTATGAAATTAGAGTTATCGTCTTTTACTTCTCTGAACAAAGCCTAACCTGACAGCAGTAATATTTTGGCCTGGTTACAAACCGTTTTTGCTGAGATTCGGCAGTTGCAGCGGGGCGCACTATCAACGGCAACTCTGGTTTTCGAGTAGTCACATCCTCTGCCAAATGAGACGGGATTTTATCTATTTTGTTTTCACTCTCAATTTCAGAAGACTCGTTCGTAGTAAGTTATATGCCTTTACTTTTTCGCTCTTCTCAAAGTCCCTCAAAAGTATTTACAACAGACCAGGTTTCCCATCTCCCTTATTAGCGCAAAGTACAAATTCCGTCAGACTTCCTCAAACTATTGGAGTCATCCTAACGATGCCAAACAAATTAGCGGTTGAAACGATTTTTTTTGAAACTAAAAGGGTTGTACGTTCCACGGTTTGATGCGAATGCGCTGTTGATGAGACCTGATAAAAACAAAACTCAAGTCCACTACTTCTTTTCTATAGTTTGAAACAAGAGAAATGCTTTTGTCGGGGTTTCTCCAAAGAGAGTGATCGGAATACAAAATTCGATTAGTCTAGCGCTACAAAAAACTGGTTGTGAGAAATATTGACAAACCCATTAAACGGAATTTTTTCCGCATACACATACCTTAGTTTCTACGGGCGCAGTTTATTTCATACGATCGAACAGGAATGATTCGGATGAATGATCAATGGTATTCGCCATAATAAATTATTGTGGCAAATTTTTACCTTATATTCGTAAAGAAACCCGCAAAACTACCGAACCTCATATATCACTGACTGCTTTTCTCCACAATGTTCTAACTGTTCGCATGAATCAATCAAGCAAGCAAGCAGTCAATCAAACAGACCAACAAAAAGACGACTAAATTAGTGCAATTTTGCTATTGGTTCTCTGTAGTCCCTGGGACAAGTTCACATGAAAGCTTGATTTCCAGCAGTACAAATTCCGTAAGTTTTACGGGAGTGCGTTGAACCTAGCGGACTGTTATCTACTTGTCAATCACACTCGTAAATAAAGGTCTCTAAAATCTTCCTAGCCCACTACAATCCAAGAGGAAACACAAACAGTGACCACCTGTGTTCTACAACTCAGACTTGCTGGTAGTCAGTAATAAAAATTGCAACAATAACAATGGCTGTTCAAACTTGTGAGTAGTTTCCTCTATGAAAATATACTGCGATATCTCGAATATCGTACCAAGTGAAGTATGTAGCGGCCCAGGTTCTGCACATTTAGTTGAAGAATGTCATAAACGATAGAGTCGGCTGAGTCTCTCGTTAAAACCAAACCGATGTGCAAATGAGTGTATTTGTCGAAGTAATCACTCAACTTTTACACTCTTCGGCGCCTTCCGATCGAAACACGAGGACTGAGATGACTTAGGGTCGCTCACGTCTAGACAGAAGCAATAGAGATCCCCAGGTTTCATTTGGAACACGGACTTTCCAATCAGTAAGTTGGCCTCTTAATCTCGCAGCTATTTCGTGTACAATCAAACCGACAGTCTCATACTCACATTACATCAGTTTAGTACAAGGTCAAGTTCAGACGAAAAAATATGAACGTATTCTAAAGGTTCACATTTTAGATTTATAAATGCATCCTTCTGGCTGGACAAAGCATCTTGAAAGAAGCTCAGTCTTGGTGTTTTCTACATCTCCTGTGATACTGTCCACCGACTCAGAATACTGTGGTCGGTTGCACAGTTCAAGTCCGGTAAGGTAATTCAGTCCACAAACACTGCTCAGCCTAGAAAGGTTTAAGTTTACTGGTGTGGCATCATAGGTGAAGTTTCAAATTTCACCTCCATCCGAGCGAATAACCGTGTCATGTTGGGTACGGAACGCTCAGGGTGAGACGCCCAACTAATGCATAGCGACATCAAAGAATTTGGCCAAATTTATACATTTGCTGTAGGCTAAAGGAGGACGATCCTCATAAGTTTGCTGAAGAATCTTCGACAGCTCCCGACCGGTTTCGCGGTTCTTGGGTCTTAGGGGAGTCTCCCGTTGAATAAAAACTGTCTGGCAAATACGCGCTTTTGTCAAATTTCGTGTAATTTGGGTTTAGGTAAAGCATAAGGTTGGAGATCGGGGACTGGGCTTACTTAATGAGCCCCAAGAAGGACGACACTTGTCATGGGTTGTCAAATTATGAGTAGTTTGTAACGTCCATACAGTCTATTCACCTACTTCCATCCAACCATCCTGTCACAAATTAATCCATGAATGCCAGTTTTGTTTCAGAACAACAGCATCATTCAGTACCGTCAGAATATCCGCTTGATCCAAAACACTTAATAATCAAGATGATGCATCTTGTTTTGCGCTTTCAAACGAGTGTACAGCGGCAACTATTCTCGCCAAAGTGACGGGCCAGTCATGCCATTCCCTCTCAATCCTATACTAGACAATATGTTTATCGCTAGGCCGAAAAACACAGTTCTTGAGAACTAGATAGGACCCTTGTATTTCTACCTTAGTTGATAATGGATAAAAAGTACGTAACATGCGGTGGAAATACAGATTAATTGAATATTCTCATTGCACTTAAAAGTAACCACCATCAGATGACCTACACGTGGAACAACGGGACAAGAAGCCAGGATTTCTGGCTATATTACTCTAAAGATGGTCAGGTTTGTACCCCTGAGGATCAAACTCCATTTGGAGTGCTTTCTGTTCGGCAGAGTAATGAAATGATGCACAGAGGGCTGATCGTAAAAACAGGTTTATTTTCTGCTTAATGTTCTTTGTAATGATGGCTACCGTGAAAGGATTGTGAAAACCATCTGTAACGAAGCCGCCTTACCAAGACATGTCCGCCTAGTCAAGGTGACCTGGTCACTCAAATATCAACAAATAAGCTCAGTTCAAGCGCATATTGAACTCCAAATGCCTGGATCCAATATCTACCAGTGAAAGTAAATCTGCTTTTTGCCGCGAAGTTGTTGGCTGGTAAGCGTGAACTAAGTGACTACAAGCCAGTAGACATGAGAGTAAACATCTTATCAGCACAGTTTTGCAAGAGTAACCATTCTCAAGTGTCTCCTTGAAATTTCATGGACGTTTACTGAATATTAAACAATAGTGACCAAGCACTTCAAATCAGTTTCATAGTTTCCGTGGTAACCTTCACCTTCCATCAGATGCGGATGTGGGATTTGGACGCCAGACCATGGGCTACTCACATGCTCCATCAGTAGTATACACCGTCACACTCTGTGCATGGTATTTAGGAGAAACTGAAAGATCAAATCCTCCAAAAGCTATCCCAATGTTTTGCCTTTTTCGGTGGGGCCAGACTGTGGCTGAACATAAACATTCCTCTTTAGAAAATGTTGTAATAACTGATAACATTTCGGTGCCTGCACATCTCCTAGGCACGATTAGATCCTGCAACTGCTTTTACTAATAACTACTAGATCAGTCTGAAGTTATCTTGGATATACAGGATCCGAACGCTGGGCATCACGGAGGCCGCGACTATCACTAGTTACAGGCTCTTCAAAGATGTCTGGCCCGAGTTCCTTGCTTACCATAGCCTAATCACTTCGATCACCCTGTCGTCAATCCCAGAATGTCTTAAGGTCATTCTGTCAACCCTCACGTGATCCACGTGATTTTCTTGATGTACGGCCTAACCCATAAAAGCCAGTTCTCTGACTCGCCTGTAATCACACGTTTTGGGTTCATGTAACATCTGGTTTATAGGTTGGTTGGTGTAGAATTACCAGTGTATACTATGAGTCTGACAGGAAGATGCCAAAAAACATTTTTTCTTTTAAATAAGTGCTCACAATCCATCTGCTGGTTAGGAAGATACTGACTGTGGAACTTGGTGCTACTGTTTGGACAGCACAGTCGGGAGTTTATTGTGACCGGAAGTATGATGATCCCTGACTAGTGATATGCAATTGAACACCTCTGGGACTTATGGGGGTTCCATGTTTGTAGTCCATGTTTCTATCAAAAACTAACAGTTTGGGTTTGAATTAGCAGTAGCCAACTGAATTGCTGTTTGAGTTTTTCCACTTAGCTGTCCAAAGTCACTTCTGGGCACGATATCAGACAGCCATTGTGACGCTTCATGGTTTCAGTAACAACAGACTTTCCAGGACTTGTCAGGCAAAGCAAGTGAAACAATTTTTGGATATTTCCAGACGTTTACATCTCTTCCAAATCTCCGAGCTTTTGTATGCAGTATGTTTCCGGTTTCGTAAGGACACACGTTAGCCAGTGTTGGATGGTGTGTAGGAGTATTGTGGTTGCGACTGGAAGAAATCTGTTACCCGTTTTCAGTCCCGATCCGTTTCTCGGAAAGGAGTGGCTGGGTTGCATCGCAAGCACAATTTCCGACGTTAAGTACATATGTCGAACCGTTCCAAATAATCCTCTACGTCACACGCAGTTGAATTAACATCTAGTGGCTCCATTTCTGCAGGCATGATGAATTGTTCCAATCGCGACGCCAAAATGTGAGAATTAAGTTTCGCACATATATCGGAATAAGCAGACGACCTAGAAATCCGGACTTCAGGTCGGCGCAATAATTAGCACCTATGTATTCGAATTAGTGTATATGTACAGCATATGGAATATTAAAACAAGAGAATAATGAATAGAGCAATGAATAGAGTATCAGTCATGTTCATTACATCCGCTCTTCACAGGTAGTACGTTCTTCAGATACAGCATTTTGTTCGGATACCACAAGATCATCTACAAAGGACTCATTAGTATTTGAAACAGCAGGAGTGCCGTTAACAGACTGACCTCTGGTATTGAACTCAACCTGGTCAATGTGTCTCCGGTGGCAAGAGAGATCATCCAACTCGAGAGTTGTGGCCATCCGTTTGCCATTTGATGAAAGTACTATTCCTGTAGCAGGTCGTAAATCATTGCCCTTGAAAAATGGCACAGTCAAGACTTGTGCGCAACGAACGAGATTCAAGTACAAGCGCGGGACTCGTCCCAGTAACAGAATGAACGGCGTTCCTGTATTGCATTAGAAAACTTTCAGTCCCACGGTCCAATTCCACAAAAGTAGCAGGAGAGAGTGAAATAATGGCAGACTTTAGTGTTCGGACAAAATTCTTAGCAAGTCCATTCGACTGGGGATGTCGCGGAGCGGTAAACAGATGTCGACATCCAAGACCTTTTAATTCCTCGAGGAATTTTGCAGTGAAGTGTGTGCCGTTGTCAGTGACCAAAACAGTTGGTACACCTTCATGGCTGAACACTTTCCTCAATGCTTGCTAAGTGAATTCGGCACTTGGAGACGTAGTTAGAAAAACTTCATTCTAACGTGAATATGCGTCATTAACAATTAAAGTGTAGTATTTACCGAGAAAAGGACCACAGTAGTCCGCGCGAGTTCGTTGAAATGCTTCACGAACAGGCTCGTGTAAGCCAAATGGGATAATTCGTCTCTTGGGTGTTTGCATGCCACCTGTACCCTTAGGACATTTAGGAATCAGTTGTTTGATTTCATTCTTATTCACAGAAGTCGGTAAGGTGGTGCTAGTTCGTAAGGAGCGCAGTGAGTGTTCTGATTTTTCCTCTCCAACAGCTGTTATCATCAGAAAGCGAGTCAATACGTGGTTTTTAGTGGTCGTCTAGGATTCACGTGTTTTCCGCAAGTCCGAAAAAACACCCATAGCATTGTTCTTAGCATGCAAAGTCTTGGTAGATAGACTGGTGTTGAGCCCTAAGTTCTTGGTCCTGCTCACATTTTGTTTTGCAAAGTGCATTTAATGACGTTGTCCCGCATTCGTATAAACTATAGTCTGTAGGGCTTGAGGTGCGATTGCAACCGTACCCACTTTTGATCGCTATACACCGTCACACACCTTCCATCTTTAAAGGTCCTTCGCATGCCATCGATTTTCATTTACCTCCGTCAGGTCGGCGTCGGGAGCGGGTATACTCGGCCGCTCTTCGGGTGTATCATGCCACTTGCGAAGCTGCGTCTTATTTACTCTTTTCGATCCCCAACCATCTTGAATGCCACAGACGTTCCTCCGGCGGTCGGTAACCACAAACGGTCCAAGCCATCGACTGCTTAGCTTCCACGACCCCAGTCCACTCCTTCCAGGATTCTGGTGACCCTTCCACTTGACATTCGTGCCCTCGGGGAGTGTTCATGTCTTTCTAATTGCCGTTTTCTGCCTGGTCTTTTCCTGAATAGTGGTCTCAAGCTCTCCTTCCTTCTTACTCCAGCTCCTCCGGAGAGAAGCGTGTTACCGGCTACAACCCAATTTCCTGATTAATCGGAAGGCGCCAATGCCGACCGTACATCATCATAAACGGGGACATGCCTGTGGTTGTCTGTATGGAAGCGCGATGAGCCAACAACACCATTGGCAAGTTCATTTCCCAGTCACCTCCTTTGGCCGCAAGCCACTCCTTGATCGTTCGGTCATTACGTTCGGTTAGGCCATTTGTTTGCGGGTGGTATGGTGCCGTCCTTAGCCGTCTGATACCCAGCTTCTGCAAGCAATTCCTAAACTCTGCACTCTCGAAAAAAGGCTCCTGATCGGCTAGGATCATTTTTGGCACCCCATGGTTGGCCACGATGTGATGCATTACCACTCCGCTGATTGTCGTCGCCCGCTGATTAGGCACGGCTGTCGCTTCGATCCACCGCATTATGTCATTATTACGATGAATTGATTCCCCGCTGGTTGTCACCGGAAAGAGGCCCATGACGTCAACTGACCACAACTCACCGATTTTTGAGACAGGACTATGTTTTTTTGAATGGGTCGCCTCTGTCGTGTCCCCTTACATCAGTTGACACCGCTTACAGGACACCACATGATCCATCACCTCACTCCTCATCCCGGGGCAGTGGCCCTCTGCCGAAGTAAGTCGTACTTCTTGATGCGCCATGTATGTATCATCTCATGGCATTCAACAATAAGCTCCTGTCTCAGGACGCGAGGTATCACGGGCAACACAACATCCAAATCAGTGGAGTTCCAGGAAATTATGCCAGCTTCGTTCAGACTCAGCCGATCAAAGTGACTCTAGAACGCTTCCAGTTCCTTGTCTCCCTCTCTGTTCTCAACGATCCCTCCATCTAAAAAAGGGCTCCAACCTTCTGTAATACAGGACTCTACTGTTGGAGTTGCGCCAACCTTCCTGCATCTAGTTCGGCGACGGGGCTATTGGCCCCATTCATGATTTAGAGGGCTTCATCTTCAGCTTCTGGTTCTCACAGCCAATCAGCCAAGTGGTTCTCCTTCCCTGGCACGTGTTCTTGCAACCGGAGTGCCCAGCGCGCTAGCTTTCCGCTAGGATCTCTGGTGGTCCTGATCCACTCCAGGGGGTTGTGATCGGTTTAGACATGAAATTTCAGTCCAAGCAGATATGGCCACCACTTATCCAGGTCCAAGATGATCGCTAAAAGTTCCTTCTCAGTGGCCGAGTACTTTTGTTCAACGTGAGTCAAGAACCAACTAGCTTACTCAATAGATCGCACCGATACAGCGACCGCTGGTGTCCGTTGCAACAGTGAACATCTCTCCAACCCTGGACAGTTTGAGGGCCCGTTGCTGATCCAACATCCGCGCTTTGACACGCTCAAAAGGCTCATGTGCCTCCCCGGTCCATTCGAATTTCCGATTTTGCCCAAGCAAGTCGTACATTGGCGCAGCGATCGTGTTGAAAACCGGCTGTATTATTATGCCCTTCCAAGAAACTGCCTTAGGGACCGCTTTGAAACGGGAACAGCACAGCAGTGGGCTAACTTCTCCGTCACTCACTTTTGCTCCAGCAGCGTCACCGAACTCCGTGCGAGCTGTGTCGTGGCTTCATTTATCCTCCAGGCAAGCCCACCGGATCCGCTTCAATACAACTTCAAGTGAAATGCGTGCTCTGGTTCCGAATTGCTGTGAACAAAGATATCGTCTCCGTACACGGCAAAATTCTGGAGTCTCACCGCTAAACGAAGCATCAAGCGCCGGAATGTGAATGGTGCCACAGACAAACCAAATGGCACTGGGTGTCCCCAACAGTCAACGCCGTTTTCTCCCGGTCCTCCACCTCGATAAGTAGTTGCCAGTATCCGGCACGCAAGTCGAACACAGTGAACTATCGGAGGTGCTGGGGGAATCGAAATTCTCTGCAACCAAAATAACAGCTACAACTTGATTTACGGTCAGTTCATTCAAACGCCGGAAATCAACGCAAAACTTGTATTTTCCGTTCACCTTCCTTATAAGCACAACTATGTGTTGTGCGCACTGTTGGCTTCTTCGATTGTGCCATATTCAAATCTCTTGAATCTTTTTATATGCTTCCTCCCGTAGATAAAGTGGCAACGGACGGGGCCGAAAGGTCGAAAGGGTTCTGGCGAAAGGGGAATTTCGTTTTCACTCCACGGATCCTCATCGCCCGTGAACAGTTCGGACTATTCCTCGACCACGGACCGCATTGACAGTACATTACAAGACGGAAGTTGTCGGGCACGCAGCTCACTCACGGGAGCGCCTAGGTAACCTTCAAGTTTGATTGCGCCATACCTGATCACCAGCCTTCCCTGCTCTGGGTCAATCACAGAATCTGCGCCTTTGAAAAAATCTGCCCCCAATATTGCCTTCCTACGTCTGGGCTGATCATGAACGCATGCTGCACGGACTTGTCGCTTAGGCGTACGGAGTTCATCGACAATCCGTTAATATTCAGTCGATATCTACCCACTGCTCTCACGGCTAGCGCGCATGGTCGGCATCAAGCTTGGTTCCTTCTGAAGTGTCTATAATCCGTTGTCACATTTGTTTGCCATTTTTCTTAACTTAAGCTAAATTTTGTAACTGTTGTACATATTGCACCACGACTTTTGTTTTATTGATCGATAATTACATCAAAAAACAGTGGAATACACCAGTTTTCGGCATGGATTTCTTACTTTTTGCTGAATCAGTGGATTTACGTTCCGTTAAACCTCTTGCTGACCGCTGAACCAGTGGGACTATATCTCTGTGTTTACATGGACTGTTGAACATCACAATAACTCCCTGTGACATTTTTTAGCTGTGAATAACTTTCCTATCGTAGAATATACTACTAACATGTGAATCATCTGTGTAAATTTTCTACAAGTGGACGTTTCCTTCACAGCCGGTTAGTGCATTGGAATCGGTGTGGTGGAATTTTGAATCTACGCATTCGTGAGTCCTTGTCAATTGCTAATTCCTTTCGTATTGTGATTCTGTTACTTCAGTTGTTTATTTGATCCAACACGCTTATAATGTCCTAAGTCCGCTACACCTCTCCGCCTCAGCGATACCCCTGCTCCTGTATCAATCTGGCACCACTCCCTCTTCCCGTCTATCTCGATAACGTCTTGTATGGCAGCCTGTGTGACTGCGCTAATTGCCACCCACCCGGAAGAAGAGAAGTATAACAGAAATTTTATTATGTAGAGGTGTTCGGGTAATGATAATAATATTAATAATGCACATTCCCAACTCGTGGGTGGCATACCGTCTGGTATGATCGCGCGTTTACGGTCAGGCTGGTGTATGACAGGGGGATTTGCGGGTAGTGAGGATTGCGCGAAAAGGGGACAATGTCATAAGTACTCTATTAAATAATAATAATATGTTTCTTTTTCAACTTGTAGGGAACAATAGGCATGAGGTCCGACTAATTCAGACTCAGTCGGCTGATATGAACTAAAACTGGAAAACCATTTCTGGCCATGGGTGACCTTGGGCGGTTGTGAAAATGGCCGGAGTCGCAACGGGCAAAAGTGGAGGTGGAGATGGAATAATTCGAATTGGGAGAACATGGCAAGTTTAGTCTCAAAAATATGGTGCAATGTGAGAACAAGCAGACTCACTGGTTGCGCTGTTGTAAGGAAGTCAGGTGCAGGGGTTTGGTTGGACGGGGACACAGAGGTGGTTGAATTCGAACGAGTAGTCCAACAGGTATTGATTCTCCCAATAGCCAGGCATGCCACACTTGTAGCATCGGTTCGTTCGGGCACACCTCCGCGATTCCGTCTTCATGGCTGCAAACTGTTCCGCGAGTTGGTCCACTCTGGTCTGCAGTTCGTCTATTATTGAACCATCCCTGTTCTGCGACTACAACACGGCCAGTAAGGCTTCGACCAATTGCTGTGCCGGATGCACCAGCTCCTCTATACGCAACTATGCACCAAGCACGGGCTGCACTCCTCCGATGAACTGGCCCGACAGCTACTGGTATCGCGACACTCCGCCCAGTTCCGGCAAAGCGCGATCCAACGACTGCTGCAGGCCCGCAAAGAACACGGTCGTGTCAGGTCCAGGTGCCATCTCGGCCGTCTTAAACCGCCTCATAGCCTCCTGGCGGTCGGCCGGCGTGTCGAACTCGGCTGCAAGGACTGCCTCCACGGCGGCACAGTCAACCCCCCGAGAGCCTATTCTGGCGATCCGGGGACGCCTTCGCCCGGCCTCTGAGGAGGGTCTTCAGCGCCGCCAACTTACCCCGGTCGGTATTCAGTCCAGCAGCCTCCGCAACCTCCCCAAAGTCCTTCAGGAATTTCTGAACATCCTCATCCTCAAAGGGCTGTGGCCACGGAATCTTCATCCTTATCCTAGTCACGGCACCAAGTAAGAGGAAGGCCTTCGCTATCGGAGTTATTTACCAGAAAATGCTAACTGACCAGCTACAGACTATTGGACAGAGAACAAAACTCCCACATGCATCTTGTTTACGACTTCTTGAAGCGTCTTCCTGGCCTCCCCTGGATATTGCTCAAATCCAAGCAAATGCTACCAAGCAACCCTACAAATGTCGTAATAGATCTTAGTTTTCCCGAGACGCAAGAAGGATTTACGAGAAACCGTACTACTCGCATGGCCACCCCATCGGCGGTATCACCGTTACACCAGTATCACCATAAAGGATTCATCCATCATATAAACAAATGAGCAATCCATTACATAATACAAGGCACACAGGCTAGGGCTACTTCTCGGTAAACCAGGTTTCATTTAATGTACCAGCACGGATGCACAACCCGTCCTCACCCGCGATCCAGATCACTGTTTGGTAATCTGGCTGAAGGAAACGACCTCTCCTGCTTCTAGCCCTCAGCAGACAGATCTGTGAATGTCTCCTGGGTGGGACCTTCGGAACAAAATGGCCGGCGGCTAGACGCACACCCAAAATTTCTCTGAAACCATGGTTCAAAGGGGGAAAACTTTACCATAAAGTTTTAATATTTGATGTTAATTTTTCGGGCGTATGAGATCTTCCCAAACGATCGCAGTTTTGTTGAAAGCTTTTTAAATCTACTCAATCCCCACGATATTCAAGGCCCGCAATATTCATATTTTAAATGGCTGCTATGGCTGAGCGCGTGAATGCGGAGGATGGTTTTGCGGAGGATTTAGTTCGTCAAAGTTTTTTCTCATTCAGTGCATTTAAGTCGCTTTGAAAGAGTACCAGGCGAAACATTACGTTGTTTTCGTCCGTATAAACTCCAAAAAGAGCAGCAATTCGCTACTTTTATGTGAAACAGCCTTCTACCGTTGCAGCAGACATCTCTGCAGACGAAGCAGACGCCGTGGAATTTGTTGCACCTAGTAAGTTCATGGTTCATCGTGTGTACGTTGTAGCACCCGTCGTACTGATTGTCCGGCAAGGTTCCACGTTCGCCGGTACCATGATTGATTGAGGGTTACTTCCTACTACCTGGAGCACAACCATCCGCGCAGCAAGTTTATTTTTGACAGGCTCCCCATCAACCGGCGACTGACAAATGATGAATTAAAGGAGCGTTCCACCCTTTGTTTTTTAGATGACATGTCGTCCAGCATATCCAAGTTTCCAGAGTGCGGTCGCGTGCTGCTGGTGGAATCGGAGGGTGGCAGTTATAGTCACCTGTGCTTTTCTCGAACGCAGCAGATAACACTCTTTAGACGTTTCCTGAACGTTGTGAAAGTTGATGTTACAAACGGTACTAACCGTCTTGGGTAAATAAATTTTGAGCCCCTGACGTTCGCCGTTAAGTTACAAGCCTTATACATTCCTTGTGACAAATGGCATGGAGATCGTTCGACTCGTAATGTATGCCTTTGTCGAAAGCGAGCATCTTATGCCATTGCGCCAGCTGCTCAGCTTGTTCAAGGATAGGATGGGTAGACAATATTCAGTCGAAACGTTCATCATGGACAAAATGTCTTCGCTGCCAAAGCTGTATTTGGCTGCAACATAATGCTGTGCTATTTTAACGCATGGCAAGCCATCCGGAAGCACGTATGTTTCATTGCTTTGGTATAACTTTTGCAGACAATTTCCAACTGCAGTCGGCACATATTCCACCGTATGGCTTGCTTTGATAATGCATTTGAGTAAGTGACTGTGCACCAAATACTAATCGCGTAGATTTCGCCACGGTTTGCAAATCTTAGGGCGAACAGATCCCAGTTTTGTCTCCTATTTGACTGCCCGCTGGCTCCACATCACTCGAAAGTAGCATACGCTTTTTAGACCTTGTTTTCGAATCCCATGATGACGAGGAATTCGTGTGATTGTAACCCGAAGGCCTCAAATACCAAATCACTGAACCCATGGCAATCCGCGGCGACTATACATTAATCCCTCGTCTCGGTAGTGGGAATTATGAACCACTAAGTAAGCAAACAAATAAAATTTCATTACATCCAGATACTTAAATGCTGTCCCCAAAGGTTAATTGCTTCCCCATTTTCCGTTTCAGAATCCTTGTACCGTGAAATGGATCTTAAGAAAATGAAAAATGGAGCGACTACCAATAAGCTTGTATCAGTGATGCCAATGAATAAAATGCAATTCGCCAATGGGGTTTTCGTAAATTCATGGCGGACGCATTATCAACGCGTGGA
>NW_008751731.1:832695-879567 GCF_000715545.1 Opisthorchis viverrini | reverse complement strand
AGCAGCAGACATAAGCGAGAGCGCGCACATTTATGGGTATGACGGGTCATCGTTGGCAGTTAACTCAGGACACTTCGCATAGCCGAGGTCTACTAAACAGCGTCGCATGTATGCACTGGCCTAGCAGTTTCAATAAGTAGTCAAGGTATGCGATATCGCGAAAAGTTTCGAGTATTAAGTTAATCGGTCGCCGTTAGATTAGGTATGTATGCACAAGGACACTGACTCAACAGGTACGATCAATAGCTAAGTTAGATGACCTCGAGTACAGTTGTGAGTATGACAGGCTGTCAGATGTGACTATCACACATAGCTTAGGCCCTATTTTTACTGGTCGGCATATAAACTGCACTGATGTTAACTGTAGCTAGCAAAGACAAGCGGAATCGCGTATAGTTAACGGTATACAAGACCGCCATTGACCATTACTGTGCATACGTGCAGTCTTATTATCAACGCTGCACGTAAACGCGGGCCTAGCAATTACAATAAGTATTCGAGACGAGTGAAAACTATGAGAGATACGAATACAAGGGGCCGTCGTTGCTCATTGGGTTGGGCTGCCGCGCATATTTGGGGAAACTTAATTAGTGTCGCACAGACACGAATCCAGCAGCTACAATAGGTAGTCGAGGTGAGTGACAACGGCTACCGTCATCGTAGTGACCGCTTTATGGTGGTCACCTATAGAACGTTATAGTTATGATAGGAAAGACGCCGACAGCCATCTAGTAACACTGTATTATCTACAAGCTAGTTATGCATATCTGGGAAAGGGGATCATCCACGGATGTCCCTCGCACTGCCACTGCAAGTTTGTGCTGTTATCTAACTTGAGTGCACTTAATGGAACATGAGATCTATGGGGAAAATGTGTTGTGAGCAGGTTCACCAAATAAAAATATTCCGTTTGTTAAATATGAGGTGTCTAAAGCAAACAAACGCCTGTGACTGATCCTATAGGGCGGCATTTGCATTAAATATTCTTAAGATGTTATTTTATTCAGGAACACCGCGGAACGCCAAGATATGCTAAAGTGCGATTTCGTGTTTTATGTCGCGTAAACCGGCAAAAAATGCAAGTCGGCGATGGTCAATGACCTCGACACTTCGCTCACTTGAACAAAATGCTACATGCAACATGTCACGGGAAGGTGCAAATTGATTAGTCTAACTTCCCATTAAAATAGCAACTTCGAAAACCCTATAGTTTCAGCGAACTGAATTTGGGTGTGTCAATAGCCTGCGGCAACAAAATGACACTTGTCAAACGTAGTTTAAATTACATGGGTGTAACGACCACCCTATGTCGTTTTACCGGAATGCGAAATTCGATTCATTGACCACCCAAACTGAAACATATGATTGGTCTAAACAGGTTAGGCCGGTAAATTTCTTCATAGGACATTAGTACGTTTGTTGACAGTCAACCGCAGCAAAGACTATGTGGTTCGCTAAGGTAATAGGTTCCAGCGGGAATATTCTTGGATGTGACTGATTTTGTTTCGAGAACAAAAATGTCGACCTCAAGGTGATCTAATATTGACGAAGTGATATAAATATCCACAGTATTGTTGGGTGAACAAAAGGAACTCAATGAGGAGAATTTTAGGATACGTGCATAAATCTCTCAATGATCCGACAACTTGTGCGCTTGACAAGGGTTAAATTTTACATCTCCCACAAGCGCTGCAGCGATACTCGCTGTAACAAACTCTCTGGATGGTTCAGACTATTTGTTTCCCGTTTATCTATTCATTTTTTGCTACTCTATGCTTGTTCAGCATTTGAACCTTAGTTCACTTTAGCTGCTCCTTGGGGCGCCCAGTATTTGCAAAATGGAACTGAATTTTCGAAAGCTACGAAGTGTCCCTGATGGATTAGAAGAGATAGACAAGTGAGTTCAGTATGCAAATACAAAATTTTGAGCCCCTTCAAGGCATCCCTGGGTCTCGGCAATGCTGGGAAAGTATTTCACCAGACTTTTTCAGCCAGAGGTATGATTCAGTGGACAATGAAGTCTGGTAGGCGGCGAAAATATGGCGCACATTAGACCGATTTTTGGTTCGAGCAAATACGCAACATGATGCAGAATTTTGGCGCAAAAGTCTTATTCCCTCGCAAGTGTTTCGCAAATAACAGCATTATGCGGCCAATGAGCCCAGTTTGGGAGTGTGGTTTGTATTTTCAATAGCTGTCATAGCTCGGCGTGATGTCTTCGTGCAGAAACATTTTCCTTATTTTGCGGCAAGCGTAGCACCGAACAAAGCCAACGAATTCGTCGGAGATCATATGGTTGTGGATCTTTTTTATGACAGCAGGTATACGCTACAATGGATGCACCCGACCTAAAGCTGCCGCCTCGACGTGGTGGTCGAACTTCAGTGCTGCAACGATCCCGCTGGCTACACTGGCTGGAACTTCGTTCCACAAGGTGCAACCATGCCAGGAAGGCCAAACGGGGGCAGCCAGACCAAGAGCAGCGAGACCACGTGCTACGAGTATTCGTGCTACGAGACGGTTTGGGGGTAAAGTAGTACTGTCCTCTGCGACAGGAGTGTGTAGGCAGTAAGGTGTCTCCCCCAGGCAACTAGCATGTCCATATTTACGGAAGCAGCGATGCTACCTTCCCCTGAGGAAGGACGGGTTAGTAAAGGTCGGCCCCAAAAACCGCACAGTCCGATCGCCCAGTGGTTGACCGTGACCGCCGGCGCATTATCCGATACGGTCGAAATACTTTTAAAACCAAAGAGCCCGGTGCTGCTCAAAAGGCACCTGCTGTGCCCAGCCGCATTAGGAATGAGACAGTAATGCCTTAGTCTCTGCGCCCTCGGGTTAGGCCAACCCCCTGCAGCCGAGCAGGTCAGACTATTGAGTCATCGGCTCCAAGCAGGGTCCCCAAAGAAAACCCTACATTCTTCCACTGCCTCGTGGGTCAGACTTTTGAGTCAGAGTTTAGGATCAGGGTCCCCGAACAAAACCCCACACTCTCCCACTGCCTCGTGGGTCAGGCTTTTGAGCCAGAGGCTAGGGTCAGGGTCCCCGAACAAAACCCTACGTCATCCCACTGCCTTGTGGGTCAGACTTTTGAGTCGAAGGCTCAAGGTGGGGTACCTCAACCAAACCCCCTTCCTCGGCCTGGGCAACCGGGAAGTATCATTTGCCCGCGCAGTTCAGCGTCCACCGATGTCCCTCCCCAACCCCTTCCCACTGCACAAGCAAACGTCGCTGGGCCATTTGACTGTCAGTCATCTGACCGAAGGGCCTTATGCTCCACGCTGCCTACAAGCCTTAAACAAAATAACACCTTTCTAAATCCACGAGATCCTTTCTATATAGGAGCTTTTAACGTCCGTACTCTATGTCAAATTGGCAAACAGGCTATGCTTGCTGAAACCTTGTACTCCCTTAAAATTGATGTATGCTGTGTCTCCGAAACACGCATACAAGACCCGAGCGTGGTTCTGCATCTCAGAACGCCAAGGATGAACCCAGCTCTTTCACATTTCTCCCTCCGTGTGTCTGGTGACCCAGAAGCGATGACTCGTGGAATGTATGGCGTGGGAGTTGCACTCAGCCCCAGAGCTGAACGCGCTTTGCTGGATTGGATCCCAGTGAACAGTCGTCTCTGCGCCGTCCGGTTATCCAGTTCAATCAAGCTCAATGCCTCGCGGCATAAAAAGCGGTGCCTGTTTGTCGTGTCGGCTTATGCCCCGACGGACTGCAGTTCTGATGCGGAGAAGGATACTTTCTATCGAGAGCTATCCAGGCTCATTCGTCAGGCAAAAAGCACTGACATTGTGATCCTTGCAGGCGATTTGAATGCTCAAGTAGGTCGTCTGAGCTCCTTGGAATCACATTTGGGTGGTCGATTCGGAGTCGATGCTCGCCGAACAGACAACGGGGATCGCCTCCTTCAGTTGTGTGCTGATCACGAACTGTTTCTGGCAAGTACGAACTTTCAACATAAACGTTCGCACCGCGTAACCTGGCGGCCGCCAACTACAAATCAACCGTGGACCCAGTTGGACCACGTGGCCATCAGTCACCGGTGGAGAGCCACAATTCAAGACTGCCGTTCCTTCTGGGGCACACCACTTGATTCCGATCACGCCATGGTGCGCGCACGCCTGACAGTTCGTTTCCCTTCAGGCCCTCGCAAGTCGGCAAGAAACGTGCCAATCCACTATCTTCGAAGAACTGCCATAGCTCAACAGTATCGATCTGAGCTAGCCCAACAACTTTCCACAGTAAAACAATACTGTGGTGGCAGTGAACATGTGGACGAAGCGTGGCAAAATGTGAAAGGAGCCATACTAGCGGCGTTCAGTGCTGCCTGCCCGACTTCTCCAATTCGACCACGGGACCACTGGATGTCGTCGAGGTCGTTATCCATGATTGATGCCAGGAAAGCCATACCAGCAGGCAACGAGTACGACGGCGCACCCAAATCCCTCAAACGCCAAATAGTGATGAGTCTAAGGAAAGACCGAGAGCTCAGGTGGATATCAAAACCTCGGGAGATGGAGAAGGCTTTTGCTACGGAAAACAACCGTGCCCTATCTCAACCGGTACAATCGATTGGCCCTAGGAAAGCAACGGTTAGCGAAACGACAGGTGAAAAAGATGGCCCATTAAGTCACTCGCATAAACGTCGACTGGAGAGATGAATCGAACACTTCGAAGAGCAGCTCAGCTGGCCTCCTGCAACGCAGCGGCGGAGATAATGCATTCGGGTGAATGGAATGTAAACCTTGATCGCCCACCGGAAGAAGAAATAAGGTATGAAATAACCGTAATGAAACGCGAGAATGCACCAGGACCCACCGCTATGCATCCAGCCCTCTTCAAAGAAGGCGGGAATTCTCTGGTGTCCCCCCTGACACAGCTAATTGGTACTATGTGGGACCAAATGAAGGTGCCTGGAGAGTGGGACATGCCGACGGTTATCCATATCTTCAAAAAGGGTAAACAGACCCCATGCGAAAACCACCCTGACATCAGCCTGTTAGCTGTGGCATCGAAGGTGCTCTCTGGCCTTATCCTTCGAAGGTTGACTGAACACAGGGAGAGGCAGATCCGTGAAAACCACGCTGGGATCCGTCCAGCAAGAGGTTGCATCGACCATATCTTCACCCTCCGACAGATTCTGGAACAGGGACACTGCTTCCTGCAACCAACAATGGTTGTTTTTCTTGATCTGAAAGCTGCCTTTGGCTCTGTGGTTCGCCAAGCACTATGGCAGTGTCTGTGACGCAAAGCTGTCCCCCCTACATTCTTGGCCCTCATTAAGGCGCTGTACGCTAACTCCCGCGGCCGTGTAAAGGTCTACGGGGAGCTCTCTCCTGAGTTCACCACATCAAGTGGTGTCCGATGGGGCTGTCCTCTTTCACCTTTCCTCTTCAACTTTGTCATTCATACAATCATGGAAGACTCACTTGCAGCCTCTGATGCCTGTGGGTTCGAAGTGTTCCCGGGACCTCCGCTCACAGACATCGAGTACGCAGACGACATAGCTCTTCTAGGATCTGACCCCGTCGTGATGCAAACAACATTAAATATTCTAAATAATTCTGCCTCGCGGTTCCCCATGCGCTTCTCACTTGCAAAGTGTAAAGTGCTGCTGCAAGACTGGGTGGGCTCGAACCCTAACTTCATGCTTGCGGATGAACCGATTGAGGTAGTAGACAAATTTGTTTACCTGGGCAGCTGTATCAGTCCAGGTGGTCTCACGGAAGATGATATTTCCATCCGGATTGGGAAGGCCAGAGCAGCTTTTGCGAACCTACGTCACCTGTGGCGTAGGCGTGACATCAGCTTCTCTGTCAAGGGTCGAGTTTACAATGCTGCGGTGCGCTCCATATTACTATATGGATCAGAAACCTGGCCGCTGCGCGCCGAGGACGTCAAAAGACTTTCAGTGTTTGACCATCGATGTCTTCGGAGCATTGCCCGAATCTGGTGGGAACACCGGATCAGCAATTCTGAAGTACGTCGAATGGTATTCGGGAGAAATAACTCACCCTCGATAGATGAACTGATCACACTGCACAGGTTGCGCTGGCTTGGCCACGTGCTGCGTATGCCAGTCGACCGACTTCCTCGAAGGGCTCTCTTCGCACAACCACGTGAAGGGTGGAGGAGAGTCAGAGGCGGTCAACCAATGACTTGGCAGCGACGTGTGAAAACCATTACCAGCAAACTTAGCTGCGCCGGTCATTGTTGTCTTCCTGGATGGGGACCCCGAGACGGGCCACATCAATGGCTAGAGACATTATCAGACATGGCCCAGTCGCGCCCTCAATGGCGCTCATGCATCCGAGCTATTGCCTTCAATGCCTCCCTCCTTTCCCAACCCCCACTTGGCCTACTGACAGTGCTGGATTTATGCACCAATTTATCAGCTCCCGCCTGCAACGCGCAACTGTCTCTCCCCTTCAATGCACAGCTCCTTTCCCAACCCCCACTTGGCCTACTGACAGTGCTGGATTTATGCACCAATTTATCAGCTCCCGCCTGCAACGCGCAGCTAACTGTCTCTCCCCCCAAACCATCGGTGAACGAAACTGCGGCAGCTACAACCACTGTGCGACAAGTGGGCGGTTCTTACAGCTGACAGTGATGATGATTACACAGCATGCATGACAACGTTTCGTCTTCACATGTTTACTGACCCCTTGATAGTGCAATGGGAGAAATTAACTGGTTTGTGGGCACTCTAAGCAGACGACACAAGAAGCTGGCCGGAAATTTAGACTGGGTCTGGCAGTAGCTATTCTGTTATCTTGTCGTCGCTTGGATCCATGGACACTATCCATACATGAACATCTTGGGTCGGTCAGTTGAAACAGCCATGACAGTTGGACGGACTAACTGTCATGAGGATATTCATGGGTCCATCAAAACGCAGGGTGGTTCATTGCTGCTCGAAATAGTGGGCAGCTGATAATATTTATAAATTCCAACTACCACAGTGAGGCGACGGTTCCTGATTACAAAAACAATGATCAACGTTCCGCTGGTAACAGTAAGGAATGGCAGTGTCCGATCGATGCAAATCGGCCTGGCCTCGTGCGACTATGGCAAACGTTCATTAGCCAAATTCTGCGCTCCTCTGTTCATAGCTAGTCATGTAATTTTCCGTGAAGCTAGCAGGGAAGAGAAGAGATGAGGAGAGGCGCCTCCCGAAGGAGTGGCTGAGGAGTACGAGCCTTCGTAGCCACATCTTGTCACCGGGCCGTTAGCTGACGGGAATTCAGGGGGTTGAATTATATTGTATTTGAGTGTGCTAGGACGAAAAGTGGGTTAGAAATTCATCACATGCAGTTTTAGGAACGGTTAAGCAACACTCATTCACAGAGTGGAATGAGCAGCTGCAATAGAGGACAAGTCACCAGTTAAAGGCTATGTTAAACAATAGCAGATTGACTGGATACATCGATGCCATTCGGATATTACGCGCTGTCAGGGAGAAGTGCTCACTAGTCCTAGAAGCTTGGTGAGTCTACGCGAATTAGTAGTTAAAAGCACGTAAGTACAGGCGGCCCGAAAAAATGTGAGGCGCTCGGTCTTTTTGCACATTTGGACGATGAGGTGATCACAACATGGCGCAGTTACAACCTGTGGAAACGAGTGGAGAATTTGTGAAGCGGACAGCGTCAAGGACATCATGCCGGGTGCATTCTATGAATTTCTGCTAACTTACTCATGAAACAGAATTTTTACCGCGCTCATTTATGTTTCGGCTTTACAGGATCCACGGATTCACGGATTGATACACAGGATCGAGGCTATTACCCAAGTTCCTGTGTCGCCTTTGTTCTTGCCGGTCAGTGGCTGTCGTTCACCAGAAAGGCACAAGTGAAAAAAGGGTGTAGCACTGCTCTTTATGTTCTCAGCGCGAGGCAGTATGCTTGCCAGCGCGAGGATTCGCATAAATAAATGTCTAATAGTGCTTTAAATTAGGTTCTAGGAGGAGTGTTCCCCGCGGTATGTTTGCTGGGCCACCGGAAAAATACCTGTTTGCCAAGATTTGCTCAGACAAGGCATAAGTAAGAATTAGTTCCCCACGGAGGCGACGGTACTCCAGGTGAAAGAGATCGAGCATCGCGAGACGCGTTTCGTAGCCCGCGGATTTGAGGCCGGCAAACATCTCGTGGCGGCTCGCTGGGCACGCTCAATGAGGGTGACGTCTTCCGCGCGTCCCGAGTAGACAACTTGGTTGGCGTACTCCAGGAGCGGTCTATAGTGGGCCTCATAGAATATTTGGAAGTCCATGCAAGTGATACGGTAGAAGGTGCGTCAGATCATCCGTAAAATGGCGAATGCCTTTTGGGCCGATTTCTCATGGCGCGGTGAGAGGGACAAGTTTGAGGAGACTCAGATGCCCAATTCTTTTTTGGCATCTATCCTGATGATGGCTTCTGGTCCTTTCTCACCATGGATAACATGGGTGCTCGCTGAGTCTCCCCCAAATAACACATGGGCGCACTTCGTCATTCAGAGGAAGGTGCCATTCCAACGACTACTGCTTGGCAGCGTCTACATCCATTTGGAGGGCACTGGCATTGGAACTCCAGGGTTTTAAGTCGTCCGCAAAAAGTAGACATTTACTTGCAAGAACATCTGGGAGGTCGTTGACGTGAATCAGAAGCAGCATTGGTCCCAGGACGGAGCCTTGGGGAACTCCAATGGAGACCGGCGCTGGAGAAGAGTAGGTCGAACCTATGCTCACTCGGAATGATCTATCTGATAGCAACGCCTTGATATAGCGGAGGGTTTTTCCTTGAATTCTGTAAGACTCGAGTTTGTGAAGCAGCGGGACGTGTGGGACCTTATCAAAAGCTTTTGAGAAGTCGAAAAATATGACATCCGATATGAGTCCTTCGTCCTTGATCTGGGTTAAGCTGTCCATAAACACGAGCTGGGAGAAATCCGCGTTGAGCTAGAGATATCAGGTTCCTGGAAGTAAGGTGGTCTAGAATAGCTCGCTTCAAATTGCGTTACATCGCCTTGCAAGGCACGCTAGTGAGGCTTATAGGCCTTTAGCTGCCAGGCGACACTCGGTCACCAGTTTTGTAGATTGGCGTGACAATAGCTTCGTTCCAAGTAGAAGAAAGGCAGCCATCGTCAAGCGACGGACGAAACACTAGGTGTAGATGATTTGCCAATGTAGGGAACATTTCCTTCATGATCCTTGGATGGACATCGTCGGGCCCCAACGCGCAGAATGGGTTGATCTTGTGCAAGAGATGACGAATGTCCTCCACCGTGAAGACCAAGTAGTCTCGCCTTGACAAGAGTAGATGTGATGAAGAAGCTGGGGCTGAGTGTAGACACGCATAGTTTTCTCTGTAAACCTCAGATACCGCTCTTTGGTCATTCGTCGGTTCTCCGTTTCTGGCCCTCAAGGAGAACGCGGATGTTTTGTTTCTGCGGCGCTGTCCCATGTATTTGAACAAGACGTTTTTGCTTTTTTCGAGCGAGGTCCACATTGACGGCTTGTTTTCGTGTGTTCCATTTGAGGAATTCTGATTTACAGCGGTTCCGCATTTTATGAAATGCTAGCTCATCTTCTGTATCCCCTGGAGTCAAATTTTTGAAAAAGAGTTGGGATCTCTTTTCCAGAAGTCGCCGAGTCCATTTTGGCAGCCCGCAGTTCATCCGAGTGCGTGCCGGTTTTTTTGGGACGAACGTTGCGTCAGCCTGGTGAACTTTTTGGACAATGGTCCAATATAGTTCTTCCACCGGAGCTGGTCTCAGTGTGACTTGTTGAAGAAGACTGAGCATTCCTGAGAAGTCTGCACAGCAGAAGTCTCGAAACCACGTTTGAGGTTCGGAATTTTTTCTGGCCCAATAGCAGATGAAATCAAAGGTCAGCACACAGTGGTCGCTATGTCCCAGTGGAGCGTTAATTTTTACCTGATCAACGAAGTGTCTTTCGGTGATGACCAAATCCAAGAGGGATGGTAGCCAGCCTGCGCGGTATCTGGTGGGTGCAAGGACATGCTGAGTCCAAGCGCTCTGTTGAACGACTTCAAACAGCGCCGCTGCAAAAGTCCGCCTGATTCGACGAGCTGTAGTTCCATCCAGGAGGTCTTTGGGGCGTTGAAGTCACCTGCCAGTAGGAGACGAGTGAAGTTGTAGTTGGAGGAGAGTTGCTCAAGGGTTTGTATGAGGAATTGGTCATCTTCATTTGGACTCGCCGGGCTATGGTAGACCACACGGAGAACGAGAATCGGACCCCCGCAGTGGGATTTGGACCCACAGTGCATCGCAAAAGGGTGCGGGGGTGGTGTCAGAGAGGACAACCGGGATTGGTAGGGCCGCATGTAATACAGAGCAACCCCAACGGCCCTCCCTCGTTTTGAGTCAGCTCAAAAAATAGAGTAACCCTCTATCGAGATCTCCGCGTCAGAGGCTTCTGGTGTGAGCCAGGTCTCTGTGAGTGCGATTATGGACGGTTATCCAAGGCAGGCTGACTGTTTAACATAGCCGAGTTTGTTGAAAAGGTTGAGGCCGTTTGTGGACAAGCATTTCAACACTGTCTCTGCTGCCTCCGAGGGTGAGGAGCCGAAAGTTGAGTGACCAGGGTGGTTCGCAGACCTAATAGTTGTGCACCGGGTTTGAGTCTGGGTCCAAGGCTCCAAGGGGGCCTCTGGGACGATGTCATCTGCTTCCTGTCTTCGCGGTTTCTGGGGGTGTTTTTTGCTTGCGGGGTTTTTTTCATTCCGTGGGAGCCCGGTTTGCTCGGGCCGTTTGGCTTTGAAGGACGAGGTCTTTTTCCTAGGTATTTCTCTGGGGTACACACTACAACCAGCGCATGCTCAAGTCAGCGACAAAGGCTTATGACAAAAGCTGTTTCCCTTCAATTTTACGTTAGTTCACCCGAAATTATTGATAACTTCAATGACAAGCTAAGTGTTCTAATTGAGAATTTGTTGAAGATGCCAGCGGTATCTTACGGTTTTATGGAAATCTAGAGGAAAGAAAGTCGACACATGCAGTGGGGTTAACTGATTGTGTATTCGTGGTAGGATGATTTGCACTCGACACTGTAGGTAGAGCAGTGAACGTCTGGACTCACTGTGGGAAGTAGTTTGATGCTCAGCATTATCTGGAAATGTTTTTTGAAGAATGGTATTAAGCCGCAATGAGGGTTGCCAACCCCGTTCCCTGTAGCACCGTCGTGCCCAGGGTCTGCGGACACAGGGACATGGCACACAAAAGATTTGTCGAATGTTTAGGGGTGTGTAGCGGACAAATGGGAGGTGGAACAAATATGGACTTGCAGTCACGGGGCAACGGATGAATGCGCGACAGGAAGTCAGGGTCTGCTGAGAGCCTAAAAGACTAAGAATGATTGGTGGGACAACTAGTGGCTAAGGGCGGCCAAAGGCAACAACCGGAAAAAATTTCCACCAAACTTTTTCGTGGCTTTTTTCAAAATCCTTTGCAGCCGTACGTGGCTAACGGCTGCAACCACAAATTGGTCGAGATATATTTGCCGGCTAACTAAGTACTTCTCTGAGTAGTAGCTGTGACTACCTAACCTCATATCATCCGTATTATTGCCGAAAGCCGCAGATAATTATCAACCGCGTCGTTCTTACGACGACATGTCGCATGGTCAAAGGATAACGAGGTTAGTGCGAAAATATAAATGCATGAGTAAGATCATAACAACATAATAGATTTTTTCGATGCGCCGCATGGCAGCCCTATCGCGTCGCATCTTCCGGTTTCCATGGATTCGATCAAAAGCTCCCTTGAATCAAGAATAAATCGATTTCTCAAGGAAATCTACTAAGTCAATGGAGTATATGGCCACAGAGTGAATTGCATCAGAGTGGCAAGTGCCAAAATAAAACAACTGCCCAACCCTGTATGAGGTTTGACAACCCTGTGCATGATATAGGTCTTTTATCTTCCCCTTTTAATCACATCAGACGATCTGCGAACTCCAGAGCAAAAGAACACGCAGCGCGTTCCTAATCGGCAGGCGGCGGTCACAGCGGACTAATTTTGAAAGAAAAATTATCTATATCACTATACTGTGGACTAGGTTGGATGTACTCACTGGCTGTTCGCGGAATTCCGCGTCCAACAATCTGATTAGGAAAGCATCCAAATTTTCCATGTCGGTTATTCTGTTGATCTCTTCTAGACTGCACTTCAGTATTTGTTGCGTGGACGCACCCGCAATAAGGTATTGACCTAAACATCTCAGCCGTGGATCCAACTTTCTCAGGTGATCCGAGGTTTCTTCTAATATTCGAACAGGCAATGAAAGAGTGATTTTACTTCACTTCGGAGGGCCTCTGCTTTGAAAGTCTCGTCACGTATTTCATCTAGGTGTGAATGAAGGTACATGATCAAATTTTACCTCGAAACCCAGCCAGGATGCGCATCATATTTTGTTCGAGTCATCAGGCACACGTGGTTTTTCGGGATTGTTTCCTCGCCGGAGCCATTGGTTTGTTCAACGGTCCGCAGGAGTGGTGGCGATATTGTGGATGACCGAAGTCCGTAAGCCGAATTACATTTAGAATATATAACAAATTAACATTATTACTGCATCTACTCATCAAGCGAGGATAAAATTCGCTGAAGGCGCAAGTGAGCTTCTTGGAGTCGGTGTTTCCCAATCCCTTCACCAGGTGACGAGTATCTCTGATTGCGTTTTCCGAAAAGTGGGGCGGTAATTACCAAAAATTACCTCCCGCCGATGCCGTAATGACGCCCACTGTAGGCCTGTGGCTCCTTGTCTGAAGTGACGTCGCTGGAGTTGAGCACTGCATTGCTTCAGAGTGGGCTCCTGAAGACGTGTTAAGGCTCAGTTAGACATTTCGTGTGACGCATACCAAACTTCTTGATGACTACAAAACACCGCGCCGTTTAAAAGTATGCCTTTTTGTTCATTAGGGCGCGTTCAACTGCTTCTTAGTCGTCAAAGGTCCGCCAACAAGTGGTTCTTTCGTCGAAAAGCCATTGTTTGCATCCAATCTTAAACCGTTCGTCATCCAAGAGTCTAAAAACTGCATACATCTATGAAGGAGGCCGTAACGGTCGAACAGCATCTTCGAGTGATGCGTAATACCAAAACCTCCGGGTTGGCAAAGCAAAGTCGGAGCTGGGTGTCTATACGGTACCATTAGGGTAAGAGGAATTCACAATTTATACAAACCTCGAGAGTAGATATGCGTCCAAAACAAACAGTCCGCTTGGACTACAAAAGTACAAATCAAGGGAGCAAACGGGCTCCCACGTGCGACAGCCACACGTGCAAATTCAGATACAAATGGCCGGATGACCTCAAGGCCAAATAGGTGAAATGGTAAGGAAAAACAAACGTCAGTTCATGTATGCACCCTAAGCACAAAAGTGGGGGGTTACAAATGGGGACAGAATAAACGTGGGGAATTTCATTGTCAACACAACGGATGATACACCGCCCACCAAATTCTCCACGTTGATTCGGCGGGCGCCCCGTTCTTGCCTTCTACCTACGCTCAGTTCCATTCTCACGTACCCCATCAGCCACCGACACGAATGTTCCGAGTCCACTCCTGCCACAGGTGCCGACTTCGATGAAGTACAAGCCTAATCGCGTCCCTCCAGTAAACACACCTTTCTAATATCTATCTTAAGAACGTCGCCCGCCGTTGTAACATGCAGGGTTCTTCCTAAGCCATCTGGGCTCGCCTCACAACTATCTACAACCCCTAGAGGCCATTTATCAAGAGGCAGGTCATCACCAAAAATCGGAACCAATTCCCCGCGTTTCAATTTTTGAGTTGCTCTGAGCCACTTGGTACGCATCTGCAATGTTGGCAGATATTCCCTTATCCAACGACGCCAGAATACGCCAGCAAGATAATTGACCTGTTTCCAACCGGCATGATATCGCGAAGCCAAACCGTTGCTACCGGGTACCGCAGGACAGCACTGCATCAGCAACAAACTGTTTGGAGTAAGCGGATCCAAATCGTTGCTGTCTGATGATAGCGGGACTATAGGTGGGTTATTGAGAATCCGTTCGGCCTGTATAAGAAGCATGTTCAGTTGTTCATCCGTCAAACATTGTTCCCTACAAAAACATAAAAGTATACGTCGTACAGACCTGATTATACGCTCCCACACCACCACGATGGCTAGCTGCTGGATTGAAGTGCCATGTATCCATAGTCAAAAGCCGGTCTGATATTTTGGTCGGACTCCACAGCTTTATATCATCCCGAAATTCCCTCCGTGCGCCAACGAATCTCGTACCATTATCACCGTAGATATTGGTGGGCTTACCACGTCTACCAACGAAGCACGTCAAACATTGTAGGAATGAATCTGTTGATAGGTTGCCTGCCATTTCCAAATACTGCTCTAGTCTTCAAACAGCTAAAGGTGCAGCCATAGCGTTTTTCCTGCGAACGGCCGCGTTTCGCCTTAAAAGGTCCAAAGTAGTCCACTCCCACGCACTTGAAGGGGCACCGACCCGGTTCTACTGTGTTTACCGGTAATGGAGCCATCATTTGTGTACCGAGCTGTGCGGACCGGCGTCCCCATAATGAGCACACACCAATCACTCGTTTAACGGCGCCGGTCCTATTGATAAACCAATAGCGCTGTCGGGTAGAGGCCATTACCTGCGCTACTCCACAGTGCCCTTCCACTTCATGAAAGTGACGTATGATTGAGGCAGTAACAGGATGTCGGTTTGGAAGAAGAGCTAGATGCTTTACTGACTGACCGTGGTTCGAGTAGCTAAGTCTGCCCCCACGCACAAAATGCCATCAATCAAAACAGGTGGCAATTTTCGTAAGCTGCTGTTTTGAGTCCGTTTGCGGGAGCGCTTCGCATCCAGTACAGGAGCGTTAACTTGATGCAGTTCTCGTGCGAAGTGAGTGGATTGCACCATCTTTGCCAAACACCCACGTCCTTGGCTGAGTTCGGATACTCTGATGCAACCGGAAGGTAAAACCTCTTTCCTCGCTCTGCCCATCTTAATCAATAGATATTGCCTGTAACGCAGTGACCAAGCCACGATTTTCTGTAGCTTCATCCAACAAGAGAACCGAGACATTGGCGGGCACATGACATCGTTTCCCTCCAATCGGTTAACCTGTGCTAAAAGGCTCTTCAGTTCGACACCATCGGGAAGCGTCAATCGAGGCTGTGGAGGCCGGTTACTTTCTAGTTCGAGTAAAAATCTGGCACCTGTTAACTATCTACGCAGTGGACCGAGGTTGTGTGTTCCTTGAGAGGCAATGTCAGCTGGATTGTACTCCGATGGCACGTGCCCCCATTGAGTACATGACGACATATCACGATTTGCAACAAAGGTACAAAATCTGGAAGATAAGTTGTGGATGTAGTACAGAACAATCATAGAGTCCGTCCAAAACACAGTGCGTTGGAGGTAGTCTTTTGTACTTGCTCCAATTAAATCTGCTACTCGGACTGCCAAACACGCAGTGGTTAACTCCAACCCTGGCATGGAAACGGACTTGAGGGGGGCACCCGCGCCTTCGAGAAGACAAGCGAACAGCCAGAAACTTCAGCGTCCCCCATGAAGCTGGCATATACCACCACACTATATGCGGTCTCCGATGCATCACAAAATACACAAAGTTCGGCGTGTAGAGTACCACAAATCTCTCTAGGTTTTATGCACCTAAGAACTCGCGAGTTATGGAGGCTACGAAGGTAAGGCAACCAATTATCCCAGCGAGCGAGATCGGTGTCATTTAACGGCTCGTCCCAACCAAGACCACTTTTGCACAGAGATTGCAATAGACACTCGCCTGGTAATAACCACGGAGAGCCAAAGCCAAGAGGATAATACAGTAAAGATATATAGGAGAGAACACCTCTGCGTGTTGGCTATTTCGTCGGTAAATTAAAAGCAATCACAAATGTATCAGATTCCGTATCCCACTGCACCCCTAGGGCACGTTCCTTTGGCAATGGGACCGTAGATAGGTTTCTCACACCGGACGTGAGTTCGGTTGGATCAATGGCTGATAATACCCCACGATCTTTGGAGGACCACTTCCTCACGCGGAAACCTCCCTTTGATAGCAAAGCACTTACCTCGTTAACGAAGCACTTAGCTATTACAGAGTCCGGCAATGACTTTAAGCAGTCATCATCATGTAGATTGTGGTCTATTGCGCTGCCGGTTGAGACGGCATAACCTGAGCCAAATTCCTCAACGGCCTTTCGTAAGGCGAACGTTGCACAGAAAGGGGAGGAGCTGGCCCCAAACGGATGAGATGTCTATTGAAATTCAGTAGGTTCTCCAAAGAACTCATAGTTTTCCCACCACAGGAATTTCAGAGCACCTCTATCACAGGGATCAACCTTGACCTGTAGGAACATCTCCTCGATGTCGGCTGCCACAGCAACTTGCTCTTAACGAAAGCCCAGCATAAAATTTACAAGCTTTGCGGTTAAATCAGGGCCCTGATACAGGTGGTCGCTTAGGGACGCACCATGCCATTTGGCAGCGCAGTCAAATACGACCCGAATCTTTTCTGGCGTTTTGGGTTACTAATCGGATGATGTGGGAGATACCACTGCTTTGAATTTAGTGACAATGTGGGGGCATCCGCCACCCGTTCAATGTATCTTCTCTCCATGTATGCGCGAGGCACCTTATCGTACTTTCCGTGTAAAACACGATCCTTGCACAGTCTAGTTTTCAGATTATCTAGACGTTTCCTAGCCACCTGGAGGTTATTGGGTAGGGTAAGTGCGTTATCCTTCCATGAAAGCGGCAGCTGATAATGCCCACTTACTAGAACCGCACCGGTCTCTGTTATCAACAGTGCTCTTTGATCCTCTAAAGAGAGACTAGTGTTCGATGCTGAAGTGTCTGCGAATTCCGAGTTGTTCAATCGCTGCAAATGCTCCTGGATGCCCTGATTGCACCCGGTTATACAATGGCTGACGACCTTCTGCTTCGTTCCGTTCTTCATCGGACCAAGAAGTATCCAACCGAGTAAGGTTTTCACAGCAACCGGCTGTTTTTACCCCGCAGGCGCTGGTCAAAGACCCAGTGCGCTTCAGATACGTCACAACCAATAAGAATTCCTACATCGTTTTCAGTCAGTTCGTCGAAGGCAACTTCCTTGAGGTGAGGCCACTTGCGAGCCGCTTCCTTGATAGATGGGACAGCTTGCATAGGTAAGCTGCCAACGACGAATGCCTTGTCAATATCTATCGACTGGCTTTCACCAGTTGATAAAAGCCTGATGTCATTAGCTTTCGATGTGCATGGAACCACCCAGAGTATCAATGGCCATAGACGTGGGTAGCAGTCTGACCCCATTTTTTACCAAAAGGACCCGCTTTACTAGCGTTATGTCGGACCCGGAATCTAAAAGTGCATACGTTGTCACGTTTCCTGTAGGACTGCCAAGCTTGGCACGAATAACTCCTAGGCGTGCCGGAAGCCGGCTACCTCGAGTTAAGGCATACAAACCCTCCGTCCCTGAGGATGTAGAAGCTTTGGTTCCGGGTTGTGATGCATGTAACAAACTATGATGTCGTCCCCTACAACTCGGCTAGCCTCAACGAACTACTGACTTGCAATCCTTGGCCATGTGGGAGTCTCCTAAACACGCAAAGCATGCAGTATGCTCCCTTATGCATTTCCATCTATCAGGAACTTTCATAAACATAAAGCGCTGGCAACTGGAAATTTGGTGGGGCTGTGAACATAATGCGCAAGCACTTGAACGACCGTCTGCGTCTGGTCTGATGTTAGTAAGGAAACTGTTATAACCATCTCGTCTAGGGGTTTGGTTGGTAGAAGTCTGCGTTACACGGGGGTGTCTTACGCCCCCTCTCGAGCCAGTTGCCCGAACTGACTCCTTGCAACACGGGAGCGCGTGTTCACAAACTCCGTCAAGTCTGTGAACGTTGGGTCCCGGCCACTCACAGATATCTTATCTGCCACCTCAGCCTATTTGTGCTGCAATGGCGAGGGAAGAGAACGCACGATTCTCTCTAGAACCGCTAGTGAGTGCAAGTCTGAGAGGTAACACATTTGCCTCAGCGCAATTTCACAACTGCGCATTTTTATACACGATTCCGACAAAGACTTGGCTGCTCCAGTAGTCTGTCGTGCAAAAGAAGCAGGCTTTCTAGTAGACAGCGAGTGATAATATGAGGCTGACCAAAGAGATTGCGTAGAATCTCCCGTGCCCTGGAATATGCTACTTCCGGCGGGAGCATCACACATTCTTCAACGGCCGCCTTCGCGTCGCCTTGACAGTAGTGGATCAGATAAAGGAGCCACTGACCGGCGTCCTGCACCTTGCTCTCAATGCATAACTCAAATTGGCGGGTGAACCTCCAGTAATGACACGGATTACCATCAAAGTATGATAGTTCCACCTTTGGTAGGTCCATAGTGGCTGATGCTGGAGTGACGGAGATGGCTGGTTCTGGCCCTCTGATATCATCAGCATATCTTAATGGTCTTTCACCTGTCTGACATTGCTTCACGTACCCCGCTAATCGTTCATTTAGGGCCACTGGTTCCCAGACTTCATCTGGTGAGTCCTCTTCGGCCTCTAGCTCAATTTTGGCTAACTCAGTTTTGCTATGCGCCTCTAAGAGAGCCCGCTGGAGTTCGACCTCCCGCTTAACCCGGTACTCCTGGAGCTGAGCAATCCTTAAAGCTTTCATAGCTACACTACCTTTACGACTAGAAGCACAAAGTGACTTACAAGAACCAGGGCGCGAAGCAAACTGCATTGCAACTGTTTCCTCCGCAGCTTCAATCGTTTCCGTGTCCTTGGATCCGGTTTCCTTCACAGTTGTTCCAAAGGTTGACATCTTTCCTTCAAACAAGACGACGTAAGATGTCGAGTACTGTAACGGTCGAACGGTATCTTCGAGTGACGCGTAATACCAGAACCTCCGGGTAGGCAAAACAAAGTCGGAGCTGGGTTTCTATACGGTACTATTAGGGTAAGAGAAATTCACAATTTGTACAAACCTCGACAGTAGATACGCGTCCAAAACAAACAGTCCGCTTGGACTACAAAAGTACAAAGCAAGGGAGCAAACAGGCTCTCACGTGCGACAGCCACACGTGCAAATTCAGATACAAATGGCCGGATGACCTCAAGGCCAAATAGGTGAAATGGGAAGGAAAAACAAACGTCAGTTCATGTATGCACCCTAAGCACAAAAGTGGGGGGGTTACAAATGGGGACAGAATAAACGTAGGGAATTTCAGTGTCAACACAACGGATGATACAGAGGCAGTCACATGAATAAATTCATGTCAACAAAATTTTTTAGCCATATTTAGAACCGTTGGTCATTAACAAGAAGCTTAAAACATTTACAAGTAGTACAGTTTAAAGGCTGAATGAAGACACGTTCATTAAGTCAACTAGCACGGGAAATGAGAACTTTACGAGACTACATGGGACAAGTGAAAAGAACGAACAAGATCAAATCTAAGGTGGGAACGGAGGGCTGTAAGTCTTACAATAACGCGCGATTGACTGGCAGCACGAATTACATTGTCTCGTGTAGAGCAGGGGATAAAAAGCGCGGAAAAGTGAACCGTCGGATGGAACCTGCTCAATAGTCACCTATCATCAAACAGTCCAGCGTGTCGTCGGAAGCTGGTGCTGACCGTTCAGCAACAGATCGTGGTATTTGAATGCCGTGATTACGTGGCCCAGAAACATCCTTCTTCAGTTTACCTAAACGTGACTCAAAGGGAAACGCGGAAAACCGATCCAAGGGTTTATGTGCCTCCACATCATTCGTCAAAGGTACCAAGCTATGTACGTTGTGCGTGACAGCCCGCGCCTGCGACAATCTGTACAGAAGACGCGCTTAGCCACCAACCAAAAATTCCAACTGATTCTTCGTTATGCCTTGGCATATTAAGTGCATATAATCAAAGGGGAATGACTTGATCATGTCTATTGGTAACCGCTCAAACCTGTAGACACCGATATAATGTCTAGCATCGGACCTTGAATGGAAGTCGGTGTCTGTCCTCGTATGGGTATCCTGTTGTGGAAGTCACTCTATGAATGACTTCACGATCGGAGCGCAATTACCACAAACTAATCCGTCTTTGAGCTGCTATTCTGTGGAGGTGCTGTCACGTTGACTGCTGCGGCCGCTGTACAAACTAATCGTCCAGTACGCTCCACCAAATTTAACCCATTCCGTTTAGACCACAAGCCTTCCATAGATATTTTTTACGCTAAATTTATTTGGCTTAGTTTGCCACAATCTAGTAATCTTCAGTTTGAATAATCAGGCTTTTAATGTCACTCATACTAAACGGGGAGAATTCTGATCATACATACATGCGTTACAGCGGGACAATTGCAGCTTTGCAGAGGTCTAGTCGAGCTGCCACAAAAATTACTACATGACTCAGATCCGTGGATCGCGGAACGCTTTTCGTGGTGCTTGACCTCTTTTCCTTGGAATGTTGTCGCCTTCGAGGAGATCTATCACTTCCTGACGCCCTGTTTAAACGAGGTTTGCACAGCATTTTTTGCACCGTCGATCCAGCTAATACACTGAGGGACATGATAAGACGATTTTCAACCTGAGAGCACATGCTTTTATTAGGTAAACGTTTTTCTCATTTCGGGTAGTTGCGGCGTGGAAGAGCCTTCCTCCGGCGGTTATCCACACCACATCTAATATTCAGTTCGAAACACTATTAGACGCTATTTCATTCTAGTACTCGCGCTTGCTAGCTTACTGCCCCACGCAGAGAACTCAAAGAGCAGTACCACGCCTTTTGTTCACTTGTGCCTCCTAAGTAAACGTCAGCAGCTGAATCACCAAAGCACCAGCGACCTGGAAAACTTATGCCAAAGCCTCCATCCTGTATATCGATCCGTGGATCCCTGCTAACTCGCTAGCCGGGGCTTTAGCATTTCTATGTTCCTAACATATAATCCCAGTGGTTATAAAATTGGCCACAATATGAGAAAGCATGGACCACGGAGAATGTACCGGAACACTGAATTTTCACTCGCCCCGCAGGGAATGGTCTGCTGAAGCGGCGTTCCTTGCCTAGACCGAGGAACTGATCTTATCTTTCTCGTTGCTGCGGCCACTCCTGTCCAGGAGACTACTAACGTCGACTGAGGACTTGGCCGCAATGTTCGGTATGCGAGGTGGATGACAGTGGACTGCTGTCCGGCTTTTTATCTCATTGGGGTCCACGAAGCCTAGTAAATTTTTAGAACGCTTGTTGTTTTATTGAACTAATTCATTACCTTGGGACACATTTTCCCGCCGCGCGCACTATGGTACGCGTCCAGTCTTCTCAGGGTTTCATCTATTTGGACGTGTCTACATGACTCCTGGAATTTCCGCATCATAAAAGCAAGAAATGCCTTTGTCCGGGTCTGAAGAATTTATCGAAGAACTTTTGCAGCGCACCTTCCGGAGGTATTCGGGTGTCTATCGGATAACTTCGTGCCTTTCAGTACTGAAGGACATGTACAGGTCATGAAAGGCTGTGATGTAAATGGACATTCATTGATTTGTGATGGTTTCAACATGCCGATTCTGGTAACAGAGAAAGATGGTCTTAGAATGCGCGTCCCCCCAGAGAACTTTATGCCAGAAGATTTGCTCAAATTCATGGGTATTAACTGTTTTTCAGGACGTAATTGCCATATAGATCCGAACTTCATAGTTGATGTAATAGATGTTAGGCTGCAAGCTGAAGTTCAGATGGCTCTTGGTGATTTCGTTGGGCATTTTGTCTCGAAGCACCGCGTTCGACTTCTGAATATGCTAAGCTTAGAATTTTCTCAGACAAGGTAATGTCTAATGATTTCCTTTCGATACAATCCAGTTTATCCAAACTTGTTGAACCTCCGCATGTAGTATCGGAACTCAGCCTCATTAGCAATTGCTGGATAACAGCTCCCGATGATGAGTTCGGTGAGGTGTCTGACGATGGAAGCTCTGTTACATCTATACCATCCGTGCAAAAATACTGTTTAATGAGTATGAAGGGCAGTTACACTGATTTCCACATAGATTTCGGGGGCTCATCTGTATGGTATCATGTAGTTTGGGTACGTCATTTTGCATACGTTTATAACATTCTACAGGGAGAGAAGATATTTTACCTCATCCCCCCTACGCACGAGAATCGCCGTGCTTACTGGCGATGGATTTGGAATCCTGACCATCGGACTATCTTCTTGCCGGATCTGTTGGGCGTACCAAAAGACGAGCCTAGTATGTTTTGCGAATATCAATGGTTTATCGAATTTAGCCATCCATTCAGAACCTCCGGTTTTCGAACTTCATGTTGGGCCAGGTCAAACAATTCTTTTACCCGCCGGGTGGATTCATGCCGTTTACACCCCTTCTGACTGTCTCGTATTCGGTGGCAATTTCCTCAGTGAACTACACATTCCGATTCAGCTAAGGTTGGTCCTGGTGCTTTGACACATTCATTTATCTCATGAGTATGCTTGTTTGGTCATGTAGTTAATTGTTCGCTTCTTCAGGCTCTGTGGTTAAGGGAGGAAGTTTCTATTTGGCCAAACACAGTAGCTAAATTTGTGCTTACCGTTCTTCCTGAATCGTTCTGCGTCTATGGGAGTTAACTTAAATACAAGCTGAGGTAAATAATTCTTACTGGCATTGTTGGTTCTCTCATAGTGTCTGCTTCCAGGATAACGTCATATACGATTTGATGACCAGTTAGTAGAGCACATGTGCAACCCGATCTGGTTACTTGATGAGGCCATCAAAAGCAAAAGTGGTGTGACCTCGCTTAATCCCGAAGGTGTGCAAACGTTATACGTCATCCAAAGAGCAATAAAAAAGCCAGAGATTGGTTCGAACCATGAAATTCTCCCTAGTAACGCGAGATTTAACTTTGCCATTTTAAATGGGTGATCAGTGAGAATAGGGGTTGCCGAATAGCCCTAGATGAAATGACAAATGGCAAAGTATAGTGTAGAGCTGTGGAAAAGAGGATGGATAGAATTCAAAGCAGACGATTGGGGAAGTACCTCAGCCTTCTCTTGAAGGCCTAACGATTCCATCAGGGTCAGGTTCGGGAGGTGGGAAAAGGTAAAAATATCGAATAAGGGCTTTTGAAAAAAAGGGTCGGGCTCTGTTAGGCATAATGGACAGTTGAGCAGCATGACGTCATCATCATCACCATTGTCGGCTGTAATAACCGCCTACTTGTCGTACAGTGACTGTAGCTGCCACAGTTTCGTTCGCCGATAATTTGAGGAGGTGAGGTAGGTAGCTGCGCATTGGAGACCGGAACTCATAAATTAGTGCGTAAATACAGCACTGTAGGTGGATTGCTAAGCGGGGGGAATTCGGAATAAAGCTATGCATTGAAGGTGATAGCTTGGATGCACGAGCACCATTGAGGTCATGACTGGGCCATGTCTGACCATGTCTCTAACCATTGATGTGGACCGTCTCGGGGTCCTCATCCAGGATGGTGGCAATGGCCAGCGCAGCTGGGTTTGTTAGTAATGGCTTTTATACTTCGCTGCCAAGTCATTTTTGACTGCCTCTGACTCTCCTCAACCCTTCACGTGGTTGTGCGAAAAGAGCCCTTCGAGGAAATTGCTCGACTGGCATACGCAGCACGTCACCAAGCCAGCACAACCGATGCAGTGTGATCAGTTCATCTATCGAGGGTGAGTTATTTTTCCCGAATACCATTCGACGAACTTCAGCATTGCTGATCCGGTGTTCCCACCAGATTCGGGCAATGCTCCGAAGACATTGGTGGTCAAACACTGAAAGTCTTTCGACATCCCCGACGCGCAGCGGCCAGGTTTCTGATCCATATAGTAATATGGAGCGCACCGCAGCATTGTAAACTCAACCAATGACGGAGAATCTGATGTCACGCCTGCGCCACAGGTGACGTAGGTTCGCAAAAAAGGCTCTGGCACTTTACACTTTGCAGGTGTGGAGCGAATGCCGAACCGTGAGGCAGAATTATATAGATTATTTGATATTGTTCGCATTACGACGGGGTCAGATCCCAGAAGAGCTATGTCATCTGCATACTCGATATCCGTGAGCAGATGCCCCGGGAGCACCTCGACCCCATAGGCATTAAAGGTTGGTAGTGAGTCTTCTGTGATCGTGTCAATGACAAAATTGAAAAGGGAAGGTGAGAGAGGACAGCCCTGTCGGACACCACTGGATGTGGTGAACTCAGGCGAGAGCTTCCCGTAGACCTTCACACGACCGCGGGTGTTGGCGTACAGCGCCTTAAGGCGGGTCCAGAATTCGTCGGGGACACCTTTGATCCACAAACACTGCAATAGTGCCTGACGGTCCACAGAGTCAAATACAGGTTTCAGATCAACAAGCAGAACCATTGTTGGCTGCTGGAAGCAGTGTCGCTGTTCCAGAATTTATCGGAGAGTGGAGATATGATCGATATAACTTCTTGCAGGACAGGTGGTTTTCACGCAGCATCCTCGTACCCTTTTTGAAGATAGGGATAACCGTCGGCATGCCCCATTCTCCAGGCACCTTCTCTTTGTCCCATATGGTGACAATAAGCTTTGTCAGGTTGAACACCAGGGGTTTTCCGGCTTCTTTGAAGAGGGCTGTATACAGAAAGTCCTACCATGGTGCCTTTTCACGTTTCAGTAGGGCTGTTTCGCACCTTATATCTTCTTCCGGTGGGCGATCAAGGTTCACATTCCATTTACCCGGACTCATTATCTCCACCGGCTGTGTTGTTGCAGGCCAGCTGAACTGTTCTTCGAAGTGTTCGGTTCATCTTTCTAGTCGACGTTTTTTTCGAGTGAATTAATGAGCCATCTTTTTCATTTATTGTTTCGCTGACCGTTGCTTTCCTAGGGCCAGTCGATCATATCAGTTGATATAGGGCATGGCTGTTTCCCGTAACAAAGGCATTCTCCATCTCGAGCTCTCGATCTCGACCGTATCTCTCGGTCTTTCCTTAGACTCATCACTATTTGGTGTTTGAAGGATTTGTGTGCGCCGTCGTACTCGTTGCTTGCTGGTATGGCTCTCCTGGCATCAGCCATGGATAGCAATTTCGATGATATCCAGTGGTCTTGTGGTTGAATTGGAGAAGTCGACCAGACAGCACTGAACGCTGCCAACATAGTTATTTTCACATCTTGCTACGCTTCATCCACATGCTCACTGCCACCACAGTATTGGTTTACATGTGGCGAGTTGTTAGGCTAGCTCAGATCGGTTCTGTTGACTTGTGGCAGTTCTTCGAAGCTGGTGGATTGGCATGATTTCTGCTGACTTGCGAGGGCCTGAAGGGAAACGAACTGTCAGGCGTGCACGCACCATGGCGTGATCGGAATCAAGTGGTTTGCCCCAGAAAGAGCGGCAGTCTTGAATTGTGGCCCTCCACCGGTGGCTGGTGGCTATGTGATCCACCTGGGTCCACGGTTGATTTGCAGTTGGTGGCCGCCCGATTACGCGGTTCCAACGTTTATTTTGAAAGTTCGTACTTACTAGAAACAGTTCATGATTAGCACACAACTGAAGGAATCGATCTCCGTTGTCTGTGCGGTGAGCATCGACTCCGAATCGATCGCTCAAATTTGGTTCCAAAGAGCTCAGACAACGTACTTGAGCATTCAGGTCGTCTGCAAGGATCACAATGTCAGTGATAGACCCGAAATGGCAAAGAAATGAAATGTGCGAAAAATTCTGAAAACGTCCGTAGGACACCTCACTTGGTCGGCTCGACTAGTTCTCAGGCGCCTCTTATCAGCAGAATGCTCAGGAACCATAATGGTTCTGATGTCCAGCAAAGGAGTTTTGGACCGTTGAATACAGTACTTTGAACAATTCATTTGGCCACACGCTTACTAAAATACGGCATCCCGGCCTCAGAGCGTTTTTCTGTGATAATGGGACCGCTCGGCCTCAGAAGCATCCGAATGTATATCTCTGCTCAAGCGCCGTCGTGCTTATTGTCCCGACGACCTTTCAACTACCCTGTTCAAGGGTGGTGGTGAATTTTTCAACTAGTGACTGTCTAACCTGTTTCTGTCTATCCGAGGGAAACAAACCATCCCAGACAACTGGAGTGAGTTGATACCGTTTTCAAATTCCGATTCGGTCCGTTTTTTCTTGACTCACAAACCTTGCCCTAAGGTGATTCCAGCTCATCACCATCAGCTGTAAAGATCGCGTACAGTGGTTAAGGCGCCAGATTGCGGGCCGGAAAGTCCTTGGTTCGAATCCAACCTCAGCATCTCGACTTCTCTTTGTCCATACTTGGGCAACCTGACAATATCTCATCCCTCGTTTCTCCTTCCGTTGGCATGGTAGCTAGGCACCGAAAGGGTAATACATCTGAACGTACAGTGGTTCTAGTTGCCAAAGTTTCGTTCACCGATGATTTGGAAAGGTGGGCCAGATAGCTGTGCACTGGAGGCGGTAACTCATATGATTGATGCGTAATTCCAGGGTTGTCAGTGGACTTTTGGTTTGGGGGATTGGGAACGGATCTATGCATCGAAACCGTTGCCGTTGAGGGCACAATTTAGCCATGTCGGACTTTCCTTAGGCTCTTCACTGTTTGGCTTTTGGGGGATTTACTTGCGCCGTTCGTTCGCCGAATCGTTCGGCTGTAGAACTTCCCGTGCCCAACTGCCATGCCACCAGAAGGGAGCACGATGGCTGTTATACTGCTAGGTCGCCCAAGCCTAGACAGGGGAAGTCGAGATGCACAGGTCTGGTTCGAACCGCGGACCTTCCTATCAGTAAGTTCGCACTCTAACCACTGATCCATCTTAAGCATATAACTAAAGAAATCGCTTTTTGTTATCTTGCGGTCGCCGAAATGGGTTTCCTCAGGACTAAATCGGTCAACCTGACGATTCTGATCACCCGCCAGAATCACGATATCCGCGATTCTTGCTGACAGTAATAACCGTGACAGATATCTTTTGGAGCTGTCTTTCTCAGCCTCAGAGCTGCCGTCTGTTGGATCGTATGCTGATAAAAAAATATACACCGTTTACCGCATTCATATGCGTTAATCCTGAGTGGCCCAGTCAGCCTGCTCGCTGAAAAGTGACTGTTAACCACAATCCAGCCCAGTAAAGAGCCTACAGCCCTGGGTTAAGCACAACTCTCACGCCGTAGATAGAACGAGCCATTGCATCAGGACCACCGAACACCCGAAGAATAAAGCGCGAGAAATCTGGGATCGCCCCGACCGAACTTTTGTCTCTAATGCGTGTTTCAGAGTCACAGCATACATCGATCGAAGGGGGAACAAGGTCTGATCAAGACCTTTTTGACGCCTAATTTGATATAGTACTCACGCTGGAAGCAGAATGCGGAACAGATCCCCCGAATTTTACAAGGGGCTCAGATAGGGAGCAACGGTTAGGTAGTTGAAAGCTAAAGGAGCCAGAAGTACTTTGGCAAAGGAAGTGTAAGTAGGAGTCAGTGAATGTAGAGCTGAAAGGGCGAACAATACTTTCCGGTTTCCCAGAGCGAAGAAGTTGGTCTGGTTGTGGTACCTCACCAGCAGGATCCTTGCAGAGAATTCCGATCACGACGACGAGGTGACAGCTTTGTTTTGTGGCCTATTTTCGAACATGGTACTCGCAGTGGATGTATTACCATAGAGGTGTCAATTTGACTCTGGATTTATGGGTACCTGATTTTGAGTTGTCTTACAGTGGTATGAGCTGGGATTGCTCAGTGGTTGGAGGGCGAATTCACTGACCGGAAGGTTCGTGGTTCGAACCCGACCTCTGTCTCTCGACGTCCCTTGTCTATATTTGGGAAACCTCGTGCTTCCTGATGGTGGCGTGGCAGTTAGGCACCTCGAGGATGCTACAGCTGAACGATTCTACGGTGGTACCTTGACCCATAGGTATGAAGCGGGATTTCGACTGCATAGGGGCTGCGTTGATCAGATCTTCACACACTGTTGGGTGATAAAACAACGCCACATATGCAGACGACCCATGGTCTTGGTGTTCATTGACTTCAGGAGTGCGTTCGATTCTGTCGGTCGGTGAGTGCTACTGACCACACTCGCTCAACACGTGTGTGAGATTGTGTGGTGAGAATTCTCAAAGATTCCCTGCAAAAGTGATGTCCGACAAGCCTGTTCGCTCTCCCTTTTCTTGTTTAAATTCGTGAAATGAGGCGGCCCTATATTTGCTGATTAGAGCCCTGCTGATCTGGAGTTCGCAGCACATCATCTTCATCTCTGAAATGGAGGCAACGCACAAGTATTGCCGATTTAGCTAACCACCAGAATGCCATCTTTGGGTATGCAACTTCTAAGCACCAAATCGGGCTTCAGAACGTGCAGTATCTGAACAGACTGCATACACTTCAAGGAGAAGCACTGGAGATTGTAGAGAATCTTACCACGGTAGCTTTATTCACTCTGGTGGAAGGTTTCGATGAAATCACTACGCGAATCTGAAAAGCCCGAATCATGTTCGCTAATTCACGTCACTTGTAGCGTCAAGAGGACATCACTGGATCTCATGGGCCGCATGTAGCAGACTATATTAGGGTTCGTGTTGTTATATGGTTGCGAAACATGGCCTGTGTGGACAGAACATGTTTTGGCCACCGATGTCTCAGAACCATTTCTGGTGTCAGATGGCGTCAACAAATTTGTGACGATGTGACTAAAAAGAGTGCTTGGCTGTGCAACAGGTACTTCATTTGTGGAAAACATCCAGTACAAGCAGCTACGATGGCTCGTCCGTAAGCTACGTGTGCCAAAACAAACGTTTTCTGTGCCTTCTTTAGAATTCCGCAAACTGCGAGGTGAACAATGAATGACTCAAAAAAAGTGTGAAAGAGTTTCCGAAGGGTCTAAGTGTTGTGCAGTCTGTCTTTCAGGATGGGGTCTCCGTGACCCTCCTTCCACTTGGCTTAAAGAAGCCTCTGGTGAGTGAAACAGTCACTGGTTGAAACGATTCGCTTGTCTCTGAAGAAGAAGATCACCGCAATCATTGGCTTGAACACTTTGAAGAATAATTCAACTGGGCACCTATGCTTGTTCATCTGGATTCTCAACATGCAACGCAGCCCTGGATCGTAGGCTTGGAACCCCCGACAGCCTCGGAAATGAACGAATTCCTTTTGCCCTTCAAGCTCTACCAAGCTATTGGTATTGATCGACTTCCACCCGCTTTGTTTAAAGCTGGAGGCGCAACGTCACAGTCGATGCTCGTCCAGCTGGGTTACCTCAATCTGGGCGAACGAGATCGTCTCAACCAACTGAAGTGAATGGATGGTAGTACTCATTTTCAAAAACAGTACCCGCAGTGAGTATTGCAACCAGAGGGGAATTAGCTTGAATTCCATTGTAACCAGGGTGTTTGAATCCCTTATTTTATGCCATCCTGTGCGGGCGTAAACACGGTACCCGAGGACAGCAGGCAACATTCGTCCTTGATTAGTTAATGGCGTGAACACTGAAAGGCCCGCAAAACCCCGATTTATATATCTCTGCGAGTGAAAGCCCTGTCGACCTGGAGTATTGAGATGAAGTCGTTCTTTTTGAAGGAGAGCAGATATTGTAAGAAGTACCAGAAAAGCTAACCGAGTTCATCCAGTCTTTCAGCTCTTGCCTCGCGCCCACAAAGTACGAAGCCAAACTTCGGGACGCACAGTCTTTGAACACGCCTGTAAGTACTTCAGGAGTGATACTGGAAGTTTTGCAGTGTTATGCGTATCTAGGACGTTACAGGAGTTCCGACAGTGTGCCAGACGAAGTCTACGCATGAATCCCGAAGGCCGGAATTGCGTATACCAATTTGCGCCATTTGTAGCGTCAAAGGGTACATCACTGGGTCTCAAAGGACGCATCTATAAGACTTCATTGTGGACTGTATTGCTATGTGGCTGCGGGACTTGGCCACTTTTGTCGAAAGATCTGAGACATCTTCAAGTCTTTGACCACCGATGTCTCAGAACTATAACTAGAACCAGCCAAAATCAGTGGATTCGGAAGGAGGTGATCACTCAAAGAATGCATCCACCACTGCAAGCCACGTTAGTTGCGCCAAGTGTTTCGCATGCCACATTACCGCCTACCGAGACAACCACTGCTTTCCGTGCCTGATTCGGAGTGGAGGAAATCTACAGATGGACAGGCTTTGACACAACAGAAGGGAAAGGATGTTGTGGGCGGTTTTAGTACTGTTTTCTTTCCTGGATGGGGTCCACAAGACACCTCAACTGCTTGGCTGGAGATACTGAACGAAGTGATGGTGCTGTTGTTATCAGTTCTTATGCATGCATGCATTCAGGCATGCATTTTTGTGTTAGGCTAGTGCTAAATCCCATTTCATCAGTAGCAGATGCAGGTGTTTATCCGTCATAAAGCTATGGAGAAAAGAACATTCCACTTATGCATATGAATAAACGAGGTATGAGACTTATTTGATGGAATTCAAATGTTAGCTTATTACCTATTCGAGTATCATCTGGGCGGAGACATTCTCAGTGGGATTGGTCCATCCTCCTTGCAAATTGTGCACAGCAAAAGCTAACACTCACTCAACCGAAAAAACTTTATTTTCTGCTCCGGAGAATGCATTAAAATGCAATCTTGTCGCTGTCAGGTAACTTGCAGCGAGGACTTTTCGGACAATTGAACCTAATTGACTAGGTTTCACAGACCTGAAGCAGACGGCTTTCGTGGTCGCACTACTTACATGACATCACAGATTTCAACGGTTTCAACAGTGGTTCTAACCCTTGGGATGCGTACATCGACTTGATTTGCCTGCGGATTTTCTCTTCAGATGCAGCTAATAGGATGGGTAGTCAGATGCTCTCCGTATTTTACCACTTACAGCTTAAAAAAGTTGCGCACACCTGACAACACATGCGATCACCCTGACTTACATTTATCGAATGCTCCTCTGGAGAATCCACACAAATGATCCAAACCAGTTAGTGCCATCAACACGCTACACCAACCAAGCTACCCATTTTTGGGCACACGAAATCTTGAAATCACAACAAGGGGAAATCTACCATGAGAAAGTGTTGCCTGGTGAACATCGTCAGCCCGCGATCTATCACTCCTTTTGTTTATTGACTCAGTGCTTGAAAAAATAGCCGACTGTTTGCTGGGTTAGCACACTGGTAACGTTCCAGGATGACGCTACTGAGGATTGTCCTCTTCACTGACGACCTAGATCTAAGTTATTCTAGCTACAGTGTAGTTGTGCTTTGAGGGTTAGGTATGAAAGCCATTGACCTGTAAACGGATTCGAGTTGTTGGTCAGAAAGTAATCGCGCATTCCAATTATGGAGTGCATTATGTACAATACTACATATTGTTCATCATAACACTGCTGTCACCGATAAGTGATGCACACGTGATCATTGCGAACTTTTGAAGTTCTCACCGGTGATCGGAGCTGAGCAGTCAGAGATTATTGACCTTGGGACTAGCTGTGACTGGCGGAAATGCATTTACTTAACGGATTCGAGTTGTTGGTCAGAAAGTAATCGCGCATTCCAATTATGGAGTGCATTATGTACAATACTACATATTGTTCATCATAACACTGCTGTCACCGATAAGTGATGCACACGTGATCATTGCGAACTTTTGAAGTTCTCACCGGTGATCGGAGCTGAGCAGTCAGAGATTATTGACCTTGGGACTAGCTGTGACTGGCGGAAATACATTTGCTTCATGCTATCCTTGCTTTAAAAACGGTCAATATCCAATGATACAACCACTAACCCACTTGATTTTCGGACACAGCTAATCAACTAACACCATGCACTATTTTACTTTTACGAAGCGTATACCGAATGGAGCAAAAGTCTGAGACGCCCCGAAAGTTTCAGTTTCCAAATTTTGAGAAAATTCACTGGTTCGTTGCTGATTGTATCGCTGGTCGATTGACTAGTAAGTTGGCACATCTGACTTTGCCATCACACTTCATTCACCCTCCGTCTATCTTTAGTAATTTCTGCTTGCGTAGCAGGTTTTCCAGGTGTCCCTACCATCAGAGTTTGAGCGGTCATCTTCAGAGTTGCCTTCCCGTCACAGTGGTTGGGTATTCCACTAAAATTCTGAGAACAGTGCAATTCGCCGATCCTACACTTATACGATGATGTATAATTTTCAATGTTGTCCATTTTTATAGACGTAATGCACTACTCATAAGGTTGTTGAAAATTCTTCGACATCCCACAACCGGTCTCACCCTTCTTAGGGCTCATCAGGTACGCGCAGTCCCCGACTTTCTGTCAACCTTATATACCCCGCTTGAAACCAAATTGCACGAAATTAGCGAAACACGCTCATTTGCAAGCAAATTTGGTTTTGCGAGAGACTCGTCTGGAACCCAGCTGCTTAGAAACATCATCATCAGCTGGGTTCCGGGCGAGTCTCCCGCAAGACCAAATTTGTTTGCAAATGAATGTATTTCGATACTTGTCCGTTTTTGTTTTGTGTGGTAACTGGTTGCGCACTGTGGAATAACTGGGGGTCTAAACTATATTCCCTCTCACTTTTGCCGTTTAGGTTACTGAAAATAAACCGAGTAGTTTCTCATCGTCGGTGGAATATTGGAAATATTCATATGGTTTCCCTTGGTTGTATGATCTTCGAGGAGGCGTGCGTTACATATCGTTTTACGACAGAGCTTTTCGCTGTCGCTACTTTTTGCAATCCCAACGAAGGCTTCATAAAAAATAAATACGTGTCTATCCTCAGGATGTATTAGTTGCTAGTCGTTCATTGACCATTCCTTTCGTTGAGAACTGTGAGGAGTTTAGTTCAAGTCGGACAGAGGCGGAACAGACGGAAACATACACGATATGACAGCCGCGAGTTTCAGGGCAACCCTTTCGTAAACTAATTAAAGGGCGAAGTATCAAAATGTCGGATAATGGTTGATAGAACATGTTCGACCAGATGCCTGGTAAATGTATTCCAATTACTGGTCGAACTTCATGTTCATCGGGATAAGTCTTCTGTAAGTTGAGTAGTGCTATTCTCCTGGATGACTACTCACTCCCGTTAAGCTCCTTTCATGTCATTCCGATATACGACGGGTGTATCAAGTCAATGGTTAAATTGTGAGTTGCAAAACCACAGCACTCGGAAAACCCAACTTGACGTATACGGAATCTGACAGTCTACGCGCAATCTTTCCCACCCTGCTGGCAACCCTTGGTGCATCCCTCCAACCCTGAATGAGATTGTGCCGGTTGGTTAGACCCCAACTTAAAGGATCAGTTGAGTTTGTTGTGGTTGTTTTTGTTTGATGTGTCAACCGAAGGGCCCCGATAGTGAAAAAGCTACACATTGTTTATCTTGGAATTGTGGAAACATCTTCAGGAGTTCATCTGGATACAGGGAGGAGGCTTAGAAGAAGGGAGTTGAGCTTGGCCGGTGGCTACAACAGTAACGATCAACGATGGACTCCTGACTCTTACGTTTGACGTTAATTACAGAACCGTGACCTATATTAGACAGGCAAAAGCTGTTGATTTGAGCGAGATCGTTAACAAGGTGTGCTTTTTGGCTGATCATACCTGGATATGACCAGCCCTTGGTGTCTTTTGGGCTCTCATTTCGAACGAAACACCGTTGTTTGACGCCGAATCGTCTAATCATCTGCCGCAGCAAGGAAATACCGATGTTAGTCATACAACGTAAGGACCGTCATCATTTTAGGTGAGCAAACTATTTCAACTTGTTTCGGAAGTTTGGCCGAAATTCACGTATCCTGCTTCGACAATCTTGGCGCTTCTTACTCGTTGGCATATCGTCAAGTGGGGAATACCAGTCAACTTAGTGCACTTTTGGGGGCCATTAATAGGAAAGTTCTTGTTCAGCCTGGTTATGTGCACCTATAGATAACATTAACTCATAGGCTCTTCGAGTCTAAGCAAGCCCATTATCCGTCAGAAATTTGTTTCAAGAGATGAATGTTCGCGCTGCCCTTTTCAGGCTTTTTCATCATTTTGGTCATGGTAGAATAAAGATAGTACAGTACCCAGCCTTGCTTTGTCTAGCCCCACGGTTTGACAGGTTTTTCTTTGCTATAGATGCTTTGTACGATAACCGTGAACCAGCAGCATATGAAATTGAGGCCGCTCATGCTTTGGCCAAAGTGCTCCCACGTTGGCTCGAAAAGCGACTAACGGTAAGTCTCACTGTTCGTTTTTCGTTGTGAAGACCCAGGGCATTATGCGACTTTTGTGCTTTTGGTGCGTAATTTACTATACACGGGCAACTAGTTGATGTCCGGTGCGGCTTCTTCTACTGACCGTCTCTTAAAATGCCAGCTGCTGCTGCCGAGTGTGCTTTCTAGTAAGATCGGAGGAGAAACCTGGAAGCTCTGCGGAATCAAACAAAACGATCGACACACAATGGTGCCTACTAATTGATTTGACCACTACAAGTGTATTATTAGTCGCCATGATTTTCACGAGAATTTAGCACCATGGGTCTCCTCTCTGAAATTTCTCGTCTTACCGCTTCCCAACGACTAACGTTGTTTGACGTTCCTACTACACGTATTTCGATCCTGTGGTTCCTTGCTTTGCTGTAACGCTAATTGTGCTGTCGCTTCCGTTCAGAAGTAAGTCGGACGTGAAACTAGCATCACTGCATTCGCGTTTCTTCCATAGGCTGTCTTGGTACCAGCTCCGTACGAGTCGTGGCAGAGTAACTTTACAGCCTGCTCTAATCAGGAACGACCTCTTCCTAACCACTTTGTTGTTCTTGACTTTTATTCAGTTCAAATGCAGTAACTTAACACAACCGGTCGCTTCTGCTTATTTCCACTCACTGCCCTATTAGGACTCAACCACTGGCCGAAATTCTGACAGAGATACGCGGTACTGTTTAACCAACAATTGATAGATGCATTTTTGCACCACTGTTTAAATTATCTGCTCGCTGGTTCGATTGTTTCGTCGCCACCACCTGATGATTTAGCCTGCTCTAATCAGGAACGATCCTCTTCCTACCACTTTGTTGTTCTTGACTTTTATTCAGTTCAAATGCAGTAACTTAACACAACCGGTCGCTTCTGCTTATTTCCACTCACTGCCCTATTAGGACTCAACCACTGGCCGAAATTCTGACAGAGATACGCGGTACTGTTTAACCAACAATTGATAGATGCATTTTTGCACCACTGTTTAAATTATCTGCTCGCTGGTTCGATTGTTTCGTCGCCACCACCTGATGATTTAGATGTTTCAACTCGGGAGTTATGGGCTTTCTATTGACCATTTTCCTGGTTTCCGAGTGGCTTATTATGGTTTTCATTCGGTTTTCAGATGATTGTACGTAAAGCTACGTGTGTAATAAGCGCCCCGTCCAATCATTTTTCAGCTTCCTCCTGACGAACGCCTTTACTACCTTCCCAGCCGTGCCACAATGGAGCTGTCCTATTCACAGCTTATTGATAAACTGGAGGAACTTTCGAGCATACTTCTCCCCACCCCATGCAAGGGTCGCTGCAGCAGTATCAAGTAAGTTTTTCCAAACTTGAGGCAGTTTCACTATATTGTTAGTAGCATATTGTGTTTTTTCACCTCACATTCTTTCTGGTAAGCACGCTTTCCCGACCATACACATGCACCCTGGTGCACATCCCAGGGCCTTACCTCAGAACAATAGGGGATCACGTAGTGGGCTGTGTTTGGATATTTGTTTGTTATCCGAATCGGCTGGCGCTTCTTTGGCAAAAAGAAGCTTGCTACTACTTTTCCGTTTTTTGATTGCCAGTTGCTTCTCTGCAATCATTTAAAGCAAGACATCTGAGAAGACTTGACATCAGTGGATTCTGCGATACCACTCCAATATGGTTTCCTGTGTACTGCAGAGAATTCGATCAGAAAGGTGTTTAGGAAAAGATTAGAGACTGCTGGCATTGCCTATCCTCATATCCGTGCTGTGATGATTTAACTATCATTTTCGAACCGTTAAACATAGTTTGTAGGTACCAGGGACTCTAGGTGCGATCAACTGCTTCAGGTAGACAGATGGCAATTATTCGACAGTCGTTTTTCCGAAGTTCACTTTCATTCCATTGTTCTTGTCTTAAGGATCCGGCAAGCACGGATTCAGCTTCAACTGTAGACGACAATAGGCTTACTAGTTCTGTGATATTTACACTGGCCTAAAACTAACAATAATCACATGTCGTCCGTCTCGTGGTGTCACCAACCGGATCGCCTTACTTACTCTCTGCTTACTAGCCTTACTCCAGGGCGGGTAAGTGAAAATGCTACTGCTGGCGCCTTACTTGTTACACTTTCACTTATTACCCCACCGCAATTCGGATATACTCTGCCAGTTCTATTACTGGCGGCTTCGTTCGCAACGCAGCTGTGGTATGTCCGACTTCAGTAACAACCCTAAGCACCCTAAGTCTGTTTTAAGACTCCGAAAGCCGGCCTATTTAGCTACCTTTAATGTTCGCACACGGAACCAAGCAGGACAACAGGCGGCTCTTCCTCTTATGCTGGATTCCCTCTGCATTGATGTGTGCTGTCTGTCAGAAATAACCATACAGGACGCAAGTACTGTAACTGAATTGACTACACCCTCGCTCTCTTCCACGTTACGCCTGCACATGTCTGAGGAGGAGGCCGATTCAGCTGGATATACCGTGGTAAGATTGTGTTGATCGACCGAGTAGAAGAACCTCCACTTGATTGTTTGACCTTGATAGTCATTTTTGCGCGGTTTGTTTGGCATTATCCTTTGAAGAATCTCGGGAAAGTAAGGACCATGACACATTGTTTATTGCGGGTTTTCTACGCCCCAACGGATCGTAGCTCTGAATTTGCAAAAGTTCCTATGACACTCTTAGCGCTCCTCTTCAAAGAGCATAATGTTCAAACATCGTTGTGGTTGCTGGTGACATGAATACGAAGGTGGGTAGACTGGATGCTGTCGAGGCTTAATTGGGTGGTCGTCTTGGAATGAACGCACGGACACCGGTGGGTGCCTACTGCCGATGTGTGCCAATTAAAGATTGTTCCTTTGCAATAGCAATGTCTGGAACAGCGGAAATCGCTTAGCAGTGTGGAGCCCACCAACGGACCAGTCCTGTATCCAAATAGACCACATTGCTATTAGTTATCGGTGGCGAGGGCCGATCACTGCGTTCCTGCGTGGAGTCCGACCATGCACGTGTTCACTGCATCTTCTCATTGCACTTCTCAAGTGTACTATTAAAGATTGTTCCTTTGCAATAGCAATGTCTGGAACAGCGGAAATCGCTTAGCAGTGTGGAGCCCACCAACGGACCAGTCCTGTATCCAAATAGACCACATTGCTATTAGTTATCGGTGGCGAGGGCCGATCACTGCGTTCCTGCGTGGAGTCCGACCATGCACGTGTTCACTGCATCTTCTCATTGCACTTCTCAAGTGTACTCAAAACGTGCACACCTCGCTTAGCCATTGAGAAGTTCGTGGACTGGAAATTAAGCATTATTATAATCTTAACAGGCTCCTCGAACGCCTATTCATCCGATGTCGGATATCAACGGTTACTAGTGGCTTATCCAAAGCACTACTCAATGCTGGAACATCTGTTTGGGACACAATCCAGTCAAACGGATCCAAGCACTGGATCTCTGATGAAGCCGTGGCTTTGCTGGAGGCCTGGCGTCATATTTATCCAGGCCACTACCACAACTCAACCCGAATCCGGGTGAGGCTGGTTCTCCATGCAGACAGGAAGGCTTGGTGGACCCGAAATGGCAAAGAAATGGAACATACGAAAATTTCTGGAAACGTCCGCAGGCTATCCAACTTGATTCGTTCGACTAGTTCTCGGAACCTCTTGTCAGCTAAGCTATCGGGAACCAGAATGACTCTCTGATATCCAGCAAATTCGAACATTTTGGCCGTTGGGCAGAGTACTTCTAAAAGGAAAACATTTGGCCACCTGCTACCCTGAATCCGGAGTTCTGGCCTTCGACCAGGCTACAATAAGTGCTGTAGTGTTTTATGTTTGTGAGACGTGGCCTATGCGGTTGGATGATGTGAGTCGTCTTTAGGCCTCTGACTACCGATGCCTCAGAAGCCTTTCTGTCGTTGGATGGAGGTAATTATAAAACGTATATTTGGTTGTGCAACAGGTACTTCAGTTTCGGAATACGTCAATCTTTCGGTGGCTCGGTCGTATGCTACGCGTGTCGAAACGGGTTTTGTTCTTCGTACCTCTTTCAGAATACGTAAACCGCGAAGTGAATTACGTATGACTTGGCAGAAGGATATGCAAGAGATTATGAAGAATTCGGGTGTTGCTGGTGTGCTGCGCCTTCAATGATGGGGTCCGCTTGACCCGTGCTGATCTTGGCTGGGGACACTGCAAGAAATGGCAGCTGATTGATATCAATGACGTTCGCACTGTCATTTTCTTCCCCGATTGTCTGACTGCCTCATTCACGTAACATTTAACAAGTCTCACATGTTCGCATCCACCATATAAGGCTTCGTATAACCAACTATGCAAATATGTTAATAAGAAGACGCATTGTCGTGGGACAGTTGCCGAAATTGGAGCGAGGATAAAGCTATTCCCAGACTGTCACCATTCTGATTCGAACCCACCTTGGAGAGCAGCCGGTACTCACCGTCCTTAAAGTTTGCCCAGTCACTTTTATGGTCTTTTGTCAGTTCGTACCAGGTAGTCCTTGTTGGATTTGTGCCAGCACGAAATTAGTAGAACTGTCTGGAACTGGTAGATTGGTATGTGTAGCAGTTGACGAAAGCACCAGTGTGCGGTGCTGTATATATCCATCAAGTGCACCTCCTGTCATATCGCCAAGCTCTTTATACATTAACCACGTTGCGGATTCGTGTACGGTTTCAAGGTTTTTTAGATCCTACTGCCAAAATTTGACATGTTTGAAGTACACTAACCTAACGAAGTTGAAAGAAAGAAATTCGTACGGACTGGGCGTCCACCAGTGCTGGCCACTTGTATCTGTGCGGTCCGCCTCATGGCTCTAGTAGTTCGTTGATCACAAAAGGCTGCGCTCTGCCTTCGGTGTTCTTATACTGTTCTCCGTCCACGTTTTCTTGTCAATCAACTGCACGCCCTATCATCTGCTACACTTAGTCACAGAGTCCAGGTAATTTCCCATGTTGACTCCAAACGTTTTGTGTGTGGGAAAACTTGATTCCAACCCCTTGAATTCGTTCACAAACCTCGTACTCTGTTCAGATAGGTCACTTGAATTAGTGGAACATTTAAGGTGGTGATCCCTTTTGTGGATAACAGCGGCACCCACTGCATTCTGTTCAACCAACGGAAACCCTCCCAGCGTATTCTCCGTGTCCTTCATATTATGGGTTGAATTATGTGCTGCTGAAAACCGAAACAACTTGACATTTCGGTATCAAACACTGGTTAAGTTGTTGAGCAAGACGTCTGGGTTAGCTACCCACTTGTTCATAGTACTGACATTTGGTAACGTACAATATTGGGACAGTGGTGTTGTCGTTTCGCTTCGTTTGTCAGCACCGGTGAGGGAATCCGATAAGTCGTTGGTTGAACCTGGCGTAACGCTATTTACTCGGATCGAATTTCATTGATTTTCTTCTCACTGTTCACTTAACGATGCCTGTCTTTGAAATGAAGGTTAACAGGTGATCACATAATTTGAAAATGTTCGTTCTTTTCTCACACTGTTATCCATGTCACATGGAATGCAAATATTCCAGTTGCAACACCTTCTGTCACATGCCTGGCTTTCTTATTAAGTAATAGACCTAATCTGAAGAAGAACGCGGTGCACATAGATTCAGTATATCGTCGTCATCATCGACAGCATGACATCAGTGTTCAACACTTCACTGCCGTTCAGTCTATGCCATGCATTTATCCTTCCCCAAACAACGGGACTGTTCGAGCGGAGTACAGCTATACTCAGTTCGTGTGACGCTGTGCTATATTTGGCATTGGGTTTGATTCGGTCGGCGCAGTCGAACTTATCTTACTTTGGTTTACGTCGTGCTGTGTTTCGCCATATGCATAGTGCTTGTGGTCCATCACGTGACATCGTATAAAGTGTGCTTGTGACGCTATTAAATTCTCTTTTAGGGATAGTGACCTAATTTCAGCTTGTTTTACTTCGGGCTGTCCATCCATCGGGATCTTTACCCGGAGTTCTGGGCGTTGTTTTTACCTGTGGACCGGTTGTTTCGCGAGCAGCTTGATGAAAGCACGGTTGTGCCGTTTTATCATGTCAGCAACAGTGCCTATGCCTAAAATATTTATCCCTTAGTCCAGTATTATTCTCTTCCACACGTAATTCAGAGTTGCTTCATCACCAGTTCCATGCGTGGGTCGTAGCTTCCTTTTTCGTGCCTGATTCACTGTAGACACTCGCCTTACGATTGTATAGCTTTCTGCATAGAGTTTGTCGTCAGACGTTCCCACGGATGTTCCTACAACGACCCCCTTTTTGTCAGGTTTGGTAACCAAAACAGCTGACGACTTTCCAAAAATAAGAAGGAGTAGACAGAACAATGTTTTTTGTATCCGCTTCTACGGAGACCTCGAATAGTGTGCTGATGATTTTACTCTCGCTCTGTTCAGCAACCGTATGAGTAGTGTAAGAAGTGTGTATCATAATGTCTGAGATATCGTGCCAACTGAAACCTGAAGCAAACCGTTACAGCATATTCAGTTGCTTAAGAAATTCAGCTGGCTTCTAGGCGAGTCTCCCCTCATAATCAAATTGGTGTGCAGATTGTATAGAATTCGGATTTGGGGATAGTTTCTCTCAAGTTCTAGCCAGCCATAAACAGGGAAGCACGACGGCTTTCTAGTGTTTGGTTGTTCAGAACGAGCTGCAGAGTCATGTATCTTCACACTGCTTTATCTAACCCGGCCAATTGTGAATGTACATTTCTTAGAATCCAGCCTCTGAAGCCAAAGGCTACTTGTGTCCGCTCAATTGTACAACTCCATCCTCAATACCCCCCGGTCACCCCTTTGTTCTACGGCGATCTTCAGTTTTTAGTCATTGCTCTGTGATGTTCGCTTGCTTTATATAGATCCTCCTTGACGACGCAAGTGATCTTCGTCAAAGAATTTTAGATATCGCAGACAACCTCATATGAGCTTCGTTACAGCCAACACATTGTCTTCTTATCTGTTTTCTAAACTATCTCCAGTAGACTCCGATTAAAATGGAAGTAACTCGTACTGTAGTATGAAACGAACGGATATAAGGAACCGTCGAAAAGTTTCAGGCAACGCAGAAGTGAATGGTTTTCAGAGCATCCAATCTCTTGTGTTAGCTACTAAAATGTTCTGCTTCGGTCTGGCAATGGCGTTCATGTCTGAAGATAGCGACATGCCCAGACCGTCACCAAAGGCTTCCGCAAGAAAGTCTCCTCGATGAGGTACGCATCATGGGTAGTAAATAGCGCCCGTTGTCGATGATTGATAGGATCTATCAAGTTGAACATTCATGTACTGAACAGAGTCACTTGGAACCATTCTGTTGTGTTGGCATGCGCTGCAAAGTGACCACTAGATTCACAAAGTAACAATATTGTGCGACTCGAAGTTGTTCTCACAAAGAAATATACCCATGATAACTTAGACTGACAGGAAGTTCTGTGCACTCAGCATTGAGATTCTATCAACGGACTTATTGTTTTGACCTTTTGGGTGAGATGATGTTGATTTCCTGGTCTGCGTTACAGTGGTGATTTTTACTGATTCCTTGAATTGAGAAGCACTCAAAGTGCCAGTGATGCAAGCATTCACTCGTTGTTGCGTCGTGTTGTGATGTGTTATTCCTACTTCTTTAGAAGCCGGTATTTCGGCTTGGAACTGTGCTCGTCCCCAGGATCAGTCAGGCATCCTGTAGGGGGTCGAATCACGCACATGAATCAGTTGAGTCCCAACCGGAAAAGTGCGAAGATCCGCAACACGTAGTTTGAATGTATTCAGTTTCGCTTCGTTTTGCTTCGAATTTTCCTCAGAAAACTAATGGGAAGTGATAATTTATTCAGCAGACGGCGGTTGGACATGCATTCTGCTTGTGTCGATCGCCTTCAACTACTGAGAACCCTCCACTCTTCTAGCTGCTCAGATTCTTTTATGAAGTGCCCGTTTACGAACCACTTTCTTTTTGACTTTCTACGCCAACAGACGTCCCATTTTCGGCATTTGTCTTCCTACGTACGTTCTGTGCAGTTGGACCTCTGAAGTGCCCGTTTACGAACCACTTTCTTTTGGACTTTCTACGCTAACAGTCGTCCCATTTTCGGCATTTGTCTTCCTACATACGTTCTGTGCACTTGGACCTCCAATTGATCGATCTCGGTTATCCATCTTCCATTTTCTGTACTCAGGCCGGAGAAATCCAAACTTGACCATTCGGATAAACACTCCTCTGGTAAATCTAAATCATCTGTTCATGAAGAAACTGTAAAACAGCGATCTGTTTATCCTTCATCGACTCCAAAGCGTTCGGCTGGGGGAGGATTAGGCTGGCTGCCCGATCGAGCCATGAGACAGAAGTCTTCAGATGTTGACCAAACAGTAACTGGAAATCAACCCGTTACTGAAGATCAAGACATCTTAGAGGCCCTGCCGGAGCTGAATGAAAGCCGCCTGATTGGCGACCATTGTAAGTCGGTTGAGTCTGATTCACTGTATCATTTTATTTCGGTGTGGTTTATTTTCCCAGTTGAAGCCACGCATTTTAACCATCCTCCTCTTTCGTCGGTCATTCGTTTTAATTTGTAGAAACACGCGACTATGGTGTGAACACATAATTACTGGGTCGGCGTAGATCGATTGAACTATCTGTCAGTCTCGTTTCCACCGTGATTCAGTAGCCTGTGTGTTTGGTCGTGCATGCAGCCTTGTCGCATATGTGGGATTTTGTACGAACAGATTTAATGATTAGAGTTTTCAGACTGAATTGGTTTGAGGAGCGCGAACTGTTCGAATTTTTAATTAACTGGTCAATCCTAATCCCATTTTTCCCATCAACGACCATGTGTTGAAGTCGTAGCTGGCGGTACGCTCGATTCTCTTTATTTGATAGACTCAATGACGCTTATCTCCAAGTTATTTTTGTAAACTGCTCAAAGACACCGGACGGTAAAAGATCTACGAGAAACACTCACCCTCTCGGCAATGGATCATAATGGCAGAACCCTTGAATAAGCAAAACCTTCGATCCCAACGAGAAATGCCTTAAAGCAGCTTATACTTCCGAAAAAGAGAACTCATAAGATCTGATCTCTTTTTGGGTCGGTGAGTCAGCTTGTCTAAGTATGAGAGTTTCTCTGTTTGTTAGGCTCGAGGTAGCTCGGTGTTTAAGGCGCGAACTTACTGACTAGAAATTCCATGGTTGGGATCCAACATCGTTATCTAGACTGCCTCCTGTCTGTGCTTGGGCAACTTTGCAATAACTCAACCCTGGTGATTCCTTCGAGTGACATCGCATCTAGGCACCGAAAGGATGTTGCGGTTGAACCACCAATTACAGAGCTCGTCAGTCTGGTGACCATCCGCGTCCTATCAACAACAGGACAACCCCAATGTGAAGGGTTACTGCATCCTTCCCGTTTTTTCCACTATTACACGTATAGCATTTTCCTCCTACTATGTGGACCTAAACTAACCCCTCCATCCGGTGCAGTCGGCTTCCAGCTGTGGCAACCCGAACCAATGTATGTTTGTACATGGTTCAGTGCTCATAGTCGCATTGAACCCACCTACACCGGCAATGCAAACGCCATCAACTGTTCTCCTACCTTGATGTCGTGGCAAATGTTGAGTGCCATTGGGATGGGCCTAAGTTTGTGCATCTGTAGGATGCTGCGTGATTGAACGTGCAGGTAGGAAGAGTCTTCGAGTCCAATGACCTAGAAGATTGCTCATTACCCCGTGACTTCGCCAGCGTTACTGTCCACCGTAGAAACAGTGCAATTACGATTGTTTGGTTACGTTTGCCTGCGCATTGGTTCCTTCAGGCCTGACTTGGTTGTCTTTACAGCCATTCACTCACACAACCAACAGGTCACTTGCAACTGTTACTGCATGCTTCCCTTGCCGTGTTATCTGCGGCAAGCTCCCTCCTAGAGTCTTATTACCACCATAAATTAAAACGGGTTTTAAGGAACCACTTGGTACCTACGTAGCGTATTCTGGAAACCCCAATTGAGTGATGCGCGAAATCACAAGCCAAGAATTGCGAAGCCTTGAGATTAATCAACACATTATGTGCTACACGTACAATATGAAAAGGGTACAAACCTCAACCTATGGGGATTTCCGTCTAATTGTTGCACGACTTGGTGCAGATCCAAAGAAGGTCCGGTAAGAACAACAAATCGACGTGAATTACCGACAAACGTCACGCATAGCACGTGGTAACGCAGGTGGTCAAACAGCGCGCTGGAAAAAAATCGTCATAATTGATTCAACATGTTAGGGGTAAAAGGTAATGAGGTGTTTTGGGTGAATATCGAATACATGAGGCAGACTCAGAAAACAGTGGGTTCAAGCAATGAAAGGGTTTGATCGAGAGAAAGGAGGTACAGTAGGATGCCTATGAACTGGTCAACTTAATTCGGTTACTCTGACCCAGTTCGATTATGAGTACCATTTGCTTAAAAGCAACAGAAAAACAATAACTATCGCCCAGCGCTTCACTTGCTAGTTTGATTTTATGAATATGTCTTACGCGGAAAACATCCAAAGGAGTCTTTTAAGTGCTCTGCTCAGGGCTTAGAGTGGATTCTGCCGAAGCCTGTACCACAAGTACGTTGTACCTCAAACCACTACCCATTTCGTGCAAGTAGTCAGGTGGCCGGTGAAAATACTAAACCCCTTCCACCGAATAAATTGCACTGTGGAAAACGAAACGAGTACACGGTACCCGAAACGCCTTATAACAATGTAACACCGTACTTTACTCCATGGTCGATAGCGGATAGTCCCCTGAAGAGGCCCCGTCGTTCCGATCTGTCCTGAGTATTGTGGAACCCAAAATTGAAAGCACTGATATGACCGACTGGTTACGATGTGAACGGGTACGATCAATGGCTATACACGACCTGAGAGCGAGCGCACAAATCTTCAGCTTTGACGTAAACCCAACCGCTTCTAGCGTTGAGAAGAACAGGTTTTCGGAGGAGAGCTTTTACTGTCTCATTCAAAGACAACGTACATCTGGAGCGACGCCTAATATATATTTTGGGGAACGGTAACTGCATCAGCACACACAAAGGGTAACCAGCCAACAGGAGACAAGCGCGGTCTTTTCGGAAAAATGTGAAACATGACGGAAATGGCACAAAACTTCGAAACTCAAATTGTTGGAAGATAACTGTGGCAATAATTCAACAACCAAACGGTTTTTTGAAGATACTGATAACCCGAACACCCCCCCCCCCCTTCAAGGAAAAGTTAATAACGGGACTTCCTCGAGTCAATCTAGAAGGGAGCCGTTCGGCGTGAGTGGCGATCGGTCCATCTCATTGGAAGAAGATTTTGCCACTCAGTATTCTTACAGTGGAATGTTTTCTCGAAAGCTGCGACGCTTTCAGGGTTACCGCTTCGTAATATAGAATGTCTATGTATAGTGCATCATTCTGCAAGGTATCTACATGGGTGATTTGTTTAAGTGAGCGAATCTTCAAGGTCGTCAATCACCACCGACTGTGAATACGTTGCCTAATAAATTAAGACATAGCGAATTGCGATAAAAGCCGAGTCGCTTACAGCGGACGGAATTTGCAGGTAGTTCTGCGGCTGAACTTTCTTTCTTCGGGTGGTATGGCAGCTAGGCGGCAGCTACAACCAGTGTACGACGAGTACGCGGTTCTTACAGCTGACAATGATGATGATGATGGCAGCTAGGCACCGAAAGGGCGCTACATCTGAACGATTATTATTATTTATTATGCCTTTCGTGAAAAAAATGTGACAGGATTCCTCTATTACTAAGATGAACCACATAGGCCCCATACGGAACTTTATCCATCGTTAATCTCATCAGGAGGAAATCTTCGCCTACCTTCATTTTTTTCCGAAAATGGATGGCCACCTTATAATGAGCGTGAACTGTCACATATTGGACCGTTAGCACGTGGGAAGGGGATGAACGAATGTTTGTTTATAACTAGAGTGGACGTTTATCCGATCACCGTGAAAGCTCCTTACCTAGGCAGTGTTCAAAATTACAGCTGTTTATTTAGAGCTCATGAGCGTTTAGTTTAGTAGTGGAACTAGTCAAAGTTTTTAGCATCTAGGCGCTTTTCTCGCAGCTGTTTATGGGATCAGTGAGTTCGGCTCTCGTGCCCAATGGCGTGGTTGACCACGTCTCGCTTCACGTTGTTTGGACTTGACATTTTCCTATAATGTAACCTCACACGGCCAAGTGTGGTTTGGGTCTTTATAAGCGAGTGTCCAGCAAACTATGGTCGTCCCTTCCTGAAATGTCGTTTGAGACAACCGGGTCGCATCAGGTCCTCAGTGAACAGAATTAATCAAACAAGCGCTTAATTCAAGAAATTTCAATCCCTATGGGAACCTGAATGTCACCTTTATGCGTGCACCAGTGTTTCGTACAGTTTTTTTGACGAATAGTATAGCTTGAATCCCCATATAGGTTTACTCAGCTATAAATCGATACTCATCTCTGTATCCTACCAACTACTCTCACTCCGAGAGTTTCGTACCCTGTGTTTTGTTTTGTTTACTAATGAGCGTCTTATTTAAAATAGACGCTAATCAGCGAAGCATTGTTTCTAGTTTCGCCAGCTCATTGTACGTATGTTAGTCGTTGAATGTACGACCCGCCCCTGGTTTTGGTTTGT
>NW_008751731.1:801023-832274 GCF_000715545.1 Opisthorchis viverrini | reverse complement strand
CCCCCCCCCTCGTTTTAGTTTGATCAACACACGTTTCTTCACTGTTGCCCCTCATTTTGTTCAATTTTACGAAAATGCGAATCCCCCGGAACTTTTATTTTCGCGTTGCCAAGTCTAAGTTCCTTTTTCCAAAATGAGTACCACCAGATGTTAATGGTTCTCTTCACGAATGTTGGGCTCCTACCACACTTCAGCTAACTATCACGAGGAATATCGGTAGGCCATTTTGTATGGAAGACTTTCGTCCTATTCACTGCTTTTGGCAATTTGGTTGCAAAAGTTACATCACCATTCTAGAGTGTTTTGCAGACATATTGGTAATATCACGTCACCTGGTGACGAAACGTTTGCAATCAAACCGTCAAACCCAACTTACAGAATAGTAGTTATGTTAGCTAAACCATTCTCTACATCTTGAGCCTAAGAGTAACCTTGATAGTACTAACTAACTAGCATAGCTATGACCCTCGAAGTACTCAATGCGCTGACCAGTTATTTCGTTATTTGCTCTTCTGACGAAGACGATGCTGTTAAATCAAGTGTCAGGATCTTCTGTTGTAATTTCTCAAGTTTGGAAACCTTTCCGGAGGACTCCGCTTCGTTATGGCGGGGGACGTGTACCGCCGTGCACTTCTTCAAAATGGTGTCCCCAAGAATCACGTGCATGGTATATGCAACTTGCGTACGAAACTCTCTAAGGCTTCCATAGGGTTCACCACATGTGCCAGAAAATTCTCATTTTCCCTTATCTTCATCTGGGCTCGGGACACGATCCACATCATCCCTCGGCTGCTGCCACCATTGGCAGTCATTAAACTCGCGGGCCGTGTTTTCGTTATCGTCGATGAAAAATCGTTCAGGGTGCCCCCATTGTCGGACGCAGTTCTACTTCACGGCTGTTTGAAGATTCCTCGTAACTCGGATTAGCGACCGTTCGAAAAGACGTGGCAGTAATTGGCATCATTTGCATGTTTGATTCTGAAGTTTTGATGTACTCTGAACTGTTTTTAAGTGAACAGTCTAACTTTCCCAGCCATTCCCTTAAAGAGCAATTGACTTGAAGCTGACCACTAGAGGGAAACCGAAGTTGTTTCCTAAAAACTACTGCATTTTCAATGTCGAGCCTCGTATAATGTAAACTGCCTGCATACTTCAGTAGTTTCTCGATGAGATGAATTCTCTAAGTAGTCACATTTTCACCGGCCAAATCATCTTCATTTATTTCAATGTGGAAACCGAAAAATAGATAGGTGAGGTTTATGGATGCAGAAGAGTACTTATAGGCTTCCTTTTGTGTATAATAAGCCGTCAGTAATAAGTTTATGAACGCGGTTACGTCAATGAACTATAGTGCACGTAGTCAATTTCGGAACCATAAACATCCTGAGGAGTGATTACTGTTATCGAAACGTCCTTCGATGCCGAATCATACATTCAGTCATGCACTTGCGCCACGCTTAAGGCAGTTTTAAAAATTCGACCAGGCTCAACAGATATCGGGCAGAAAGCTGAAACTGGTGTATATTAATTTCTCTCCTGAATTTGTCTTTATTCTGGTGGTGGTTTGGGAAGAGTTGATGATTTTCAGTTGAGAAGCCGATCTATTCTAAAGAGCCGAAGAGCACTGTACAGCTGTTTTATCCTTGGGAATCACAAGGGTTTCGAACCCGTGACCTTCAGGCCAGTGACGGAATACAACCGATGATACACAGTAGGCTAGTCAGTACTGTGATCAGCTCTCACTTAGACAGGTTGTAGCATCACTCATCCTTCAGTCACAGAAGTCACATCACGTGGTCAGTTCTTAACGTCGCGTACGTATATCTGTGGTTTTCAGTTGGTAAAGTGCAACAGGATGGCAATCACTGTTCAGCCCACCAGAGCGTTGAAAGCACAGGTAAACTTGTTTTTCAGGGCGCCGTTCCACAACATCGGCAACGGTAGCGATGACGAACATTTTGGCGTACATGTGTTAGCAGATATGTGAATGCGAACCATTTTTTACTTTGGTGCGCTCGACGCGATTGTTTAACGATGGAGGGTAGTATGTCCGCAGCTCAGCAACGTCCGAAGATGATGTCAGTATCATTCGAAAATTTCACCAATGTTCAAGTAACTTCTCTGTGTTACGAAACGCTGGGCGGACCTGAAAAATCCGGAATGAATGCCGGCGAGCGTACCACCGAATGTTTGAGATACTTGACTTATTAGTTTGGCTACTTACATACCATGAGTAAGCTATACTTAATGCGATTCGTGTGCTGGTGGCAATTGCACCTAAAGATGCAGAATATCTCATTTGCAAACAAATTTGGTTTTGCAAGAGGCTCACCTGGAACCCAGCTGAATCCCTCGTTTGTGATGTACCCAGGCAACTAAATGTGCTGCACCAGGCCGCCTCATGTTTCAGTCGCTACGATGTTCGAGATACCGCGATATACGTATATTCGTGATGCACTACTCATATGGTTGTGGGCTGTCGACGGATTTTCATCAACCTTACGAGTAGTGCATTACGAATATGCAGAATCCCTATTTCCATGGTAAAGTTGGATACATTTGGCAGTCCGAACTGTATGGTTTCTTACGGAACGATCGAAATACAACACCGGAACATCAGCAAAACTTAAGAGTTACGCCAGGCGCATGATAAATAATCGCGGTCCTAGCACGGAGGAATCAAGTATCATGATGTTGGCATGATGGTTTCGGTTTATTTAGATATTTTACTTTGTTCCCATAGCGATAGGCGTCACCATCCTTACGCTGGAGGAAGGAATTTTTTTAAACTGAACCTTAAATCCAATGGGGTGTGGCTAAGTCACCAAAAATTGCACAGATATCGACCACCAGGAAGCCAGAAATCTGTGTCACCTTGGCGAATAATGTAAATCGAAGTCAACATATGCTCCAGGACAAAGATTTCAGACAAATTTCAATTACCTGTTGATAGTTTCAATTAGTCTTGGGTTTTCTCACGAATACCGAAAATCGTTCAGTTCTACGCAAATGTTTCATTCAGTCATCCAGCGGTCGAGAAAAAAAGATAAACATCTAATGGCCAGCAATCTAGATTGCTCAACATTCCACTATATACAGTGGACGTGTCTGGTGTCTGCTTCGCTTTTCTTTGTTAGTTGATGAAAGTATGATTCATCTGAACAGTCTACCAGGGATACGTGGCCTGCGACCGATGCGATTTTCATGAGGATTTCATTTAGTTTCTGTGTCATTCTGTTTTTTTTTCAGATTTCCTCGATCTGAGTGATTCAGATGCGGATGAGAAATCGTCACCTAAGCGAAGACATGCAAGACCAGCTCGACGAGGTCTGATTCGTCACAAAACGCGAGACCCTGACCCGACTTGGTCTAATTCAAGTGCGTTACAGTTAGCTTTCATAACTGGTTCCCAACCGTAATTTGTTTAGCACGAACCCTATGAAAAAGCAATCAAAATACTATGATTAATTTTTCTCTTCTTCCGATAAGCTGCCAAAGACAGAACTTCGGAGCTATCTGGGTACTTGATCCTTACCATAGAAGTCTGCAAGAACGTTCCCGACTTTGCTTTATAGAACATAACGAATGTTTTGTCTGAATTCTTTGGCCTCCAATGCAACGAGGCACGTACCGTATCACAAATTTGTATCCGACGTGTATTTCTATTCCTTGCCATCAAAGGTTTGAGCATATTCAGTTCTAGAGCAGCACATCTTGCTATGTACATAGCTGCCTTCCCCAGTTCGGTTTATCAGATATACACTATGTACCATGAATACAATTGTCCCAGCTGCTAAGTTTCGACCACATGGAAGTGGGAGATACAGCCAAGCATTAGAGGTGATGACATGTTCAGTTAGTTCTGGAACTGGGTAGCTATGCATCGAGGTCGGTAGCTTGGATGCAGAAGCGTCACTGACTGGGCGATTGGGTGTTACTTAACAGTGATGAATTAAACCCCGGGGTCCCCATTCGGGAAAGTGACACTTGTCGGCCCGACTGAGTTTACTGGTTGTATGTGTAGGCGACTCAGAAAGCTTGCGATACACAAGCACCAGGTCCCCTCGTTCATGCACTGTTTTCTCCTCTATTCACTCTAAGACTAAATGTAAACAAACAAACTTTGGTTGTACGGCAGTGAAGCATCAGTATCAAAGCTGATGTTGCTGCCTCGAATGATGATAAGGTGACTTCGTTGTCAGGCCATAATCTGCACACCGCTCAATCGTTTACACTCTTCATAGGGCTGGGCGAAAAGGGCTCCGCGAGGCGGATGGTCCACTGGCATGTGGAGTACATGTCCTGAAACGTGAGTTATTGGCCTATCACGCGAGAGTTTCTCCTTCCTAAAGGCACCTGGTGTACCTCAGCATTGCTAATCCAATGTTTCCACCTGACCCGGCCAATGCTTTGGAGGCACCGGTAGCGAAACACTGACATCTTTCATGTCATCTGCACGTGGAGGCTATGTTTCTGATGTATAAGTTAGTATGGATCGCACTGTCGCAGTGTAAACTGTGCCCCTTGCAGACAAAGTGACGTCATGTCGACGCCATAGGTACCGAAGGTTGGCAAAAACTGCCCTGGTGTTGGTGGTCGTTGGTTTGTTCGCTGAGCTGGGGAATTTGATTGTAATCAAATTGCCCATCTCAGAGAAGGGAAGGGATGTCAGGGAAAGCCGTTGAGCGAAGAACTCCGTGGGCAAATGACACCTCCCGGTTACCGAAACTGAAGTAGGGGGTTTATTTTGGATACTTCACTTCACTCGAAAGGTAGTGGAGGGATTTAATTTTTTATTACGGGACTCTACCCCTAGTGTCTGACACGGTTCTCAGGGTTTTCTTGAGCGATTCTTCTCGCTGCCACTAACTTAACAGTCTACTTGGCTGCAGGGGGATGGTCTGATCCGATGACACAAGAAGTAAAGCATTATTGTCTCACACCTAGTGTGGCTGCGCGCAGCATGTGTCTTTGAGCAGTACCGGGCTCTATGTTTTTTAAGGTTGTTTCGACCGTATTGAATCCCATGAGAACCCACTCAAGACGAGAGCGTAATAGCCAGGACCCAGATTGATAGGCACCTTGAATGAAAGGTACTTCAGAATACAATGAAATGATACTGAAATAGACGAGAAATCAATATTACTAGTTGCCGTTTTAGCAACCGGTGATTTGGACTATATTTAGTGCCGTTCAGGCGACGCAGGGACCATATAGTAAGACTCATAATGTTCAACCCTGTGAATAGAAATCACTCACCTCATGAATTCAACGTTGAAAAGACAGTGTTGGACGCTTGTGCGTGCACAGTAGTGTACAGAACTACTATGCGCATATGAGAAATACGCCACTTTGTAATTTGCTTCATCGGGAGACACTCAATTGAATTCCTCGTTTACGACATACAATAGGCACCTCATGTTTCATTTGCCGCTGTAGTTGGCGTGTCGCAGTATAAATTCTTGACATAACACACAACACCAAATGAGTGTGTTTATTCATATGTATACACTTTGGTGTCCATGCAGAAAATCAGTGCTACACCTACCTGATGAGCCCCAAGATGGATTGAATCGGTAGCGGGCTGCCGAAGAGTTTTCAGCAACCTTATAAGTAGAACACAGTAATTCTCATACATGGTACATCGTCAAAGAACTGAATTGGAACCCATCGGACACCTGTTTTGACTTGGGATACCATCCCACTCAGCTGTGAGTGTTTCGTTCGGCTTTGAGGTAACAGTACAAAACTGCAATCCATTAGAAAGTATTGAGCTAATCTGCCTAGTTCCCTGGTATGTTATCTCCAAAGTACATGCATACCTGTGCACTGGACGGCGTGACTGGTTGCCTGGAATGCTTAGAGGTCGTAGACTACTCCGCACAGTTGGAGAGTCAAGCATAGTTCGTGGCGGATTTTACATTTAGCCGATGGACAGAATCCTCCGAAGGTATTCCCTGGTATTCACTTCCTCGTTTCTTGAGTGCATTGCCTTATTTAGGAGAGTCAGTTGCGCCCAACGAAACTCTATATTTCAGGCGGAAAGTTGCTTTTCTGTAATTAGCTGAACTCACTTTTGTTCCCCTCCCCATATAATTTCCTGTTCCACTAAGTTGTACCGCTATATGGCTCCCAAGGGCATATATTTCTTAGCAAACATCAGCCACGAGTTGATCACCTTCTCTGTGAGTGCGGCATCGAACACAAGTTTAAACACAAGCCCAATCACGAGTGGCTTGTCCGAAACATCTACCACATTGGTTAGTTCTCAAGTGATGGCGTGATCATGTTCAATTAGTTGGCTTCTGGTGCTTTGCCTGGTTGATTGTCCACTTGAAACCGGTGTGAACGTGCCGTTCTATCGTTACGCAATGTGCTCAATTACCAACTGTGTCGTTTTCGTCTGTTCTGGGCTCGTGGAGGATTCCACGGCAACTTTCAAAGCACTGAACAGTTTGATCGATATGTTGCTTCTGGTCGTTTACTTCCAGCCAGACGTGTATTTGTTTCGTGAATTTTTCACGCAAACACGTGAATTTTTTCACGTAAAACAATAATAAGTGCTCTGTTTTGAATGAATTTTTCTTGATTTAACGGCTATTTACCGATATCTTGGCAGGTTGTCACCACGGCGCTAGCGCCAATCAACTGTTTAACTACCGTTCTAGTTATCACCCAAGAGCACAGTCCGCGTTGCCTTCAGCTGGATTGACCGTGCGCTGGCTCCTCTTCATTCGCAATTTTCATGTCAAGTTTTTCTCCTAATTACAACAGGCTCAAGTCCCCGTAAAGGAGGTGGTCGGTCCAGCAAAGGTGCACTACTTTCTCTCACCTCACCCAAGCGAGGATTTCCCAAAATTAGTCTGACTAGCGGTGGACTGGTACGTTATCCTTCTCCTTATTGGTACTGTTATTTATATTGTTATGTAACATCACTTGGCTTCATTCTGGCTTTTTGTGCTGCCACATCCTCCGGGAGCGTTCCGGACAAAATGTATAGCCAGCTTGCCAGACTTTCATTCAAAATAAAACGGATATGCTTTCTCCGTATTTCAAGGGCCAGCCTACTGATTGTTTTATTGTTGACAAAACTATTAACCATGGTCTGCTCGTCCATGGGCTTAGTTTATGGCGACAACTCCGTGGATTTTCACTTGCTTGCTACCCAGGACGGCAGAAAGTAGCAACATTACTCGACGCAGTTTTTTTTAAATATTTTTATTCGGCGTTGCACACTCAACATTCTTGAAATGCCAATTAGAATGTACGACCATACACCATTGAATAATTCTGCGTTAGTGCTACATTTGTTCTTGATTGATAAGACCATCGATTTGAACATTCTCGGGAGTGGTCGCTGTTGTTCTTCGCTTTATATTGACTGTTCGATTTTCTCAGCAGTCTTGAATTCGTTGAGATGACGGCAAACCATCTTGTTAATAAGGTGTTTGGTGAATAGTTGTGTGCTATTTCCCGGCTGCCTAATAACAATAATAAGAATAATAATATATCCTCCCCGTATAGCTGTTTTCCAGTGTATTCTTATCGGCATACTGGTCGGTGGCCAGACAGTCATACGTTTGCAATGGTTACTGTCATCATCATCATCATTGCCAGCTGTACTAACCGCGTACTTGTCGTACAGTGGTTGTAGCTGCCACAGTTTTGTTTACCGATGATTCGGGAAGGTGGGGTAGGTAGCTGCGCATTGGAGGCGGGAGCTGATAAATTAATGCGTAAATACAGCACTTTCGGTGGACTGTTAAGTAGAGGAACTGGGAATGGAGTTATGCATTGAGGGCAATAGCTTGGACGTACGGGCGCCGTTGAGGTGGCCCGTCTCGGTTTCCGCATCCAGGAAGACGGCAGTGACCAGTGCAGCTAAGCTTACTGATAATGGCTTTCATGCTTCACTGCCAAGTCATTGTTTGATCACCTCTGACTCTCTTCCACCCTTCACGTGGTTGTGCGAAAAGAGCCCTTCGAGGAAGTCGGTTGACTGGCATACGCATCACGTGGCCCAAGCCAGAGCAACCTATGCAGTTTGATCAGTTCATCTATCGAAGGTGAGTTATTTTTCCCGAATACCATTCGACGAACTTCAGCATTGCTGATCTGATGTTCTCACCAGATTCGGGGAATGCTCCGAAGACATCGATGGTCAAACACTGAAAGTCTTTTGACGTCCTCGGCGCGCAGCGGCTAGGTTTCTGATCCATATAGTAATATGGAGCGCACCGCAGCATTGTAAACTCAACCAATGACGGAGAATCTGATGTCACGCCTACGCCAAAGGTGACACAAGTTCACAAGAGCTATTCTGGCCTTCCAATATTATCTTTCGCGAGACCACCCGGACTGATACAGCTGTCCAGGTAAACAGATTTGTCCACTACCTCAATCGGTTCATCTGCAAGCATGAGGCTAGGTTTGGAGCCCACCCATTCTCGCAGTAGCACTTTACACTTTGCAAGTGTGAAGCGCGTGCCGAACCGTGAGGCAGAATTAGTTAGATTGTTTGATATTGTTCGCATTACGATGGGGTCAGGTTCCAGAAGAGCTATGTCATCTGCATACCCGATATCCGTGAGCAGATGCCCCGGGAGCACCTCGACCCCATAGGCATTAAAGGCTGGTAGTGAGTCTTCTGTGATCGTGTCAATGACAAAATTGAAAAGGGAAGGTGAGAGAGGACAGCCCTGTCGGACACCACTGGATGTGGTGAACTCAGGCGAGAGCTTCCCGTAGACCTTCACACGACCGCGGGTGTTGGCGTACAGCGCCTTAAGGCGGGTCCAGAATTCGTCGGGGACACCTTTGATCCACAAACACTGCAATAGTGCCTGACGGTCCACAGAGTCAAATACAGGTTTCAGATCAACAAGCAGAACCATTGTTGGCTGCTGGAAGCAGTGTCGCTGTTCCAGAATTTATCGGAGAGTGGAGATATGATCGATATAACTTCTTGCAGGACAGAACCCGGCTTGGTTTTCACGGATCTGTCTCTCCCTGTGTTCAGGCAACCTTCGGAAGATAAGGCCAGAGAGCACCCTTGGTGCCACAGCTAATAAGCTGATGCCACGGTGCTTTTCACGCAGCATCCTCGTACCCTTTTTGGAGATAGGGATAACCGTCGGCATGCCCCATTCTCCAGGCACCTTCTCTTTGTCCCATATGGTGACAATAAGCTATGTCAGGTTGAACACCAGGGGTTTTCCGGCTTCTTTGAAGAGGGCTGTATACAGAAAGTCCTACCATGGTGCCTTTTCACGTTTCAGTAGGGCTGTTTCGCACCTTATATCTTCTTCCGGTGGGCGATCAAGGTTCACATTCCATTTACCCGGACTCATTATCTCCACCGGCTGTGTTGTTGCAGGCCAGCTGAACTGTTCTTCGAAGTGTTCGGTTCATCTTTCTAGTCGACGTTTTTTTCGAGTGAATTAATGAGCCATCTTTTTCATTTATTGTTTCGCTGACCGTTGCTTTCCTAGGGCCAGTCGATCATATCAGTTGATATAGGGCATGGCTGTTTCCCGTAGCAAAGGCCTTCTCGATCTCGAGCTCTCGATGTCGACCATATCTCTCGGTCTTTCCTTAGATTCATCACTATTTGGTGTTTGAAGGATTTGTGTGCGCCGTCGTACTCGTTGCTTGCTGGTATGGCTTTCCTGACATCAGTCATGGATAGCAATCTCGATGACATCCAGTGGTGTTGTGGTTGAATTGGAGAAGTCGACCAGACAGCACTGAACGCCGCCAACATAGTTATTTTCACATCTTGCTACGCTTCATCCACATGCTCACTGCCACCACAGTATTGATATACTGTTGAGAGTTGTTAGATAGCTCGAGTCGATATTGAGCTATGGTAGTTCTTCAAAGACACTGAATTGGCATGCTTCCTGCTGACTTGCGTGGGCCTGAGGGGAGACGAACTGTCAGGCGTGCGCGCACCATGGCGTGATCGGAATCAAGTGGTTTGCCCCAGAAAGAGCGGCAGTCTTGAATTGTAGCCCTCCACCGGTGGCTGGTGGTTATGTGATCCACCTGGGTCCATGGTTGATTTGCAGTTGGTGGCCGCCAGATTACGCGGTTCCAACGGTTATGTTGAAAGTTCGTGCTTGTCAGAAACAGTTCATGATTAGCACACAACTGAAGGAGTCGATTTCCGTTGTCTGTGCGGTGTCGACTCCGAATCGACCGCCCAAATGTGATTCGAATGAGTTTTGACGGCCTACTTGAGTGTTGATATTACCTACAAGGATGAAATGTCAGTTAGAATGAGCCCAGTTAGCTCTCGAGAATAGGTATCCTTCTCCCCCTCATAACTGCAGCCCGTTGGGGCATAAGCCGACACTACAAACAGGCACCGCTTTTCATGCCGAGGCATTGAGCTTGATTGAACTAGATAACCGGACAGCGCAAAGACGATTGTTCACTGAGATCCTGTCCAGCAGAGCGCGTTCAGCTCTGGGACTGGGTGTGACTCCCACGCCTTATCTTCCACGAGTCATCGCTTCTGGGTCACCGGACACCCGGAGGCCGAAATGTGAAAGAGCTGAGTTCATCCTTGGTGTTCTGAGATGCATGACCACACTTTTGAATTGTGGCCCTCGGTGGGTGGCTGGTGGCTATGTGATCCACCTGGGTCCATGGTCGATTTGCAGTTGTTGGCCGCCAGATTACGCGGTTCCAACGGAGTACGGACGTTAAAAGCTCGCATATGGGAAGTATTTCGTGGATTTAGAAGGGTGTTATTTTGTGTATTATTAGTAGGCAGTGGGTATCATAAGGCCCTTCGGTCAGATGACTGACAGTCAGATGGCCCAGCGACGTGGGTGTGTGTGGTTGGAAGGGGTTGTGGGGGACATGGGTGGACACCGAACTTCAGGGGCAAATGATACTTCATGGTTACCCAGGCCAAGGACGGAGGTTTGGTTGAGGTACCCCACGTTGAGCATTTGACTCAAAAGTCACCCACAAGGCAGTTGGAGGATAAGGGTTTTGTTCGGGGACCCTGCCCCTAGCCTCTGACTCAGAAGTCTGACCCAAGAGGCAGCGGACAGTAGGGTTTTCTTTGGGGAGCTGATGACTCAATAGTCTGACCTACTTGGTTGCAGGAGGTTGGCCTAACCCGAGGGCGCGGGGAACACGGCATATCTATCTCATTCCTGATTCGGCTGCGCACAGCGGGTGCCTTTTGAGCAGCACCGGACTCTTTGGTTTTAAAAGTATTTCGACCGGCGGTCACGGTCAACCTTTGGGCGATCCTAGTATGCGGTTTTCGGGGCCGACACTTCCTAACCCGTTCTTCCTGGGGGGAAGGCAGCATCGCTACTTCCATAAATATGGACATGCTGGTCGCCTGGGGGAAACACCTTACTGCCTTCACATCCCTGTCGCAGAGGACAGTACGACGTTACCCCCAGACCGCCTCGTAGCTTGATTAATCGCTGCTCTTGGTCTGGCTACTTTCCTTTGGCCTTTCTGGCATGGTTGCACCTTGTGGAACGAAATTCCATCCAATGTAGCCCACTGGATCATTGCAGCCCGACCACCACGTCAAGGTGGCAGCTTTAGGTCGGGGATGATTGTTGTGTAGGTTCCTGACACGCGTGGGTTTGACGATCAGGAAAATCGAAGAGATTAATTGAGTTCGAAAATCTGCTGTACTAATTGCACAAAGTTACGCAAAGTTAAAAAAAAACAGTTGTCCACGTTCGTGGTGTCAACATGTGCGCAAGCCTTTCACTGACCAGCACAGTGTGGTGTAAAGGTCTGCAGACCAGTCATTGGCGAGCATAGTGTTGACTGTGTGGCGAAGGTTGCTGTCATCCCTTCTGAGGCCAGTCTGATTCTGATTGGTGGTGTGGTCACACAGAGATCACGACAGTGCAAGTTAGGGCAGGCTCAGCATACGGGGCATGAACATGCATGAGTAGGTATATATATATAAGCCGCTCGTTCCCCGTAAAATCGCAGCTGACAGTTTTTTTAAGTAAACTGTATGTGTCCCCATCACCTGGAAACATTGCGCACAAATCAGTGAGATTGCTGACAGGATCAAACCTTTGTTTTTCACAGTAGCAATTCTGGTTATTTTTGGGGAACAAAAGATTTTCATGACTTTACAGGTTCGTACTCATGGATTTTAACGGCGTCGTTCTCGGGCTCGTCCACATACATTAGGCAGATTGATTGTAAAACACTCATTTCATCATTACTCGTTTGCCCGAGTTCGCTAAACTATGAATATGTCATAGTTATCGGGTGTTCGGCAAGAACAACACCAGAGGGTTCAGTCCGTCCAAAATATACTCGATGATTTCTTTCAGACACGTTATAGACTAGGTGGTAGTGGAACAGATTTTTCAGCGTATATGGAATCTGATGGAATGGCATCTTTATGTATAAACAATCTTCACGAATGGAATTCCGATTGGATTTTTAAGCCTGATTTTTTCCAAAGACAGCGTGCACTGACTCGTGTATGATGTTCCATCCTTCCCAACTGAATTTTGATAATATCAGCCAGTCAATCCCATAGGCCACTGAGCGTGAAATTCTCACGTCCTCAAGGCTTAAATCATTCCGCACACAATCAGAGGCACTCCGTCAACCTACACCGCTCGGCAGTCAGTTCAGCTTCCGTTTGGCTGTTATTCTTGCCCGCGCCATATATACTTTGTATGTTACAGTAAAATGGGAGCTTGGCCGACGACTCATGTGCTGTCCAATGCCCAGGCGAGCTACATAATAGCGACATTTTCTGAGTGCACAATGCATTCAGTCGGTTTGTCTTCGAAGAGTGAAAATTGGCAGCACGGTCACATTGTAACAATATAATTCGGTGGGCAATTTATATGATGTCCTTATGGATTATTGTGATCTAGCCCGCTTATTTAGAACTTTATGTGTTTCGATGTCGATGAGGCGAGCGACCGTTTTCAAGTCATTATTTTCTTTTCAGCCTGCTGATTTAAAAGTAGGGCGCCATTCTAGCTGCGCAGATTTATCAGGTTGACGATTTCGCTCTCTGTTTAGTAGTAGTATCCAATGGAAGCGAACGGCTGTTCAAAGCTGTTGGATTAGAAATGCTGTAAAAGTTAGGAAGAGACTGAAAACGTGGCTGCTTTGTAACAGTATTCAGTGGACCTCTCGCGTGGTTGAACGGAAGTTCCTTCCCAATTTGTTGGCCGTTATGTCTTGTAGTCAAGTGATGAAGCTCCAACCTTAAGCGCAACCAGAATATTACTCTCCCTGTCGCTGTTTCTGAGGTAATTAGGCATACTTTCTGATTGGCATGCTATCATGAGGTCGGGTGGCATCGGGTCCACGACAATAACCAGTAAATCATATAGACAAAGCAAAATCAGTAAAGTTGGATTTCGCTTGCTTCAAGCACATGGTGGAAAGAAATAAAGATCAATATTGATCACGCCTAAGAATCCATTCTTTCCTCCTTGAAATTCTGGAGTTCTCCTGGAAAAGAATTTCTGGCCGGTGGAGAAAACTGTTTCGCCATTTATTGGCCTGTCGTTATCGTGATTACTCAATTAACTATTTTCAGCTAGGTGACTTGACCTTATTTTGGCTCCGTCCTAATGCCTTTCTTTCTCCTATTATCTCCTCAATCGTAGCATCCACTTCTCCGTGAGGTATCTGGATCCTCGTCCACAGCGCCTAAGACGTCATCCTCCATACAGAAAAGATCATCAGGTATGTGTTTTTCATTTATGGGATAGATTATTTGACATTTTCTGCCTGAAGACTCGTCCCATATCTCATTTCTAGTTCGTAGGTAAAGCTACCGTATTCCTTGATGCGAGAATACATACTGAAATCTCTCGGAGCCGGGCTAGTCAGCTAAGTCGGGCGTTACGCACAGTTAGCTTAAGATCTCGTTTAATTGACCCTTTTTGGCTGGCGGAGACTGAGTTCTGTCACGATGCATATGAATCACACTGATGGTAGGTGGCTAACGCTTCGCTACTCCAAGCCGCTAGGTCCCGTTACTGATCAACATAAACAACCATCAGAATATGACCTATGGGTATCGAGACTCAGACCCTGACTGATCCGGGACTCAGCCTGAAAATCTGTCATTGATGGACGATAAAGGAAATGCATCAGTCGCATATATCGAATACATTTTCCGTGAAACATTCGTTTTGAGGCCCATTCAAAACATTCCTAATCCGTGCACCTTCTCATCCTTCCCTTTTCGGGTGTTCATGTTATCCATAAATTCTTCACAGAAAAGAGGCAGTATCTCTTCTTTTACTCAGTGCTTCCAGAAATGTACACCTAAACTGGCCTTTGTCATGAGTCGGTCCAGCGCATTAGTCAATGGCCACACCGACTTCAGTAAAAGTGGTGAGCCATACGAATGGGCCTTTCGTAGGCATGGGACGTGCGTCGGAGTTTGTTAGGAATCTAACTACTAATGAATTCACAGTCATAGCACTGTTTGAACAGCCGTCCTCTTGTCCTCGTGCAATCATTCTGGTGGTGAATCACCAGATTTTGTTCTAACGTTTTAGGGACTCTCAGGGACAATCTGATAACTACCATGAGCTTGGATTTTTCTCGAAAAGGATGTTAACACAGAGTAGTCGGTTGGAGAAGTGCTTTCCATTACATGTTTTTTCCCGAATTAGGGTTCATTAGGTTAATCACCTGCTGTTCGGGTTCAAAGTTTATACACTTACCCTCAACACCAATCGGTTCGTAATCTCGCTTGTCTGCACAGCTTGCACGATTCCAACTGGGTTTCGCTTGTTTCCGCAAGTTGTGACTTTTTAAGAATCTCTGAACGGCCAGAATTGTGTCCAACTCATGATTGTTTTTCACGTAATGATTCGAATTTGGCAATAGGCAATGAAAGGGTGCAAAACCTCTATGTCTAACTTATGCTTTCCTTCCCAATGATAAATAAGAAGCCGCGCACAAGCGGAAAAATTTGAATGGTTTCCAGTTAGAATGTGGAAGTGAGTAGTGATAAGTCTGAAATTCTCATTGCTAATCTAATACCAAATCACCTATATATTTCCCTCCCTTGTTGCCACCCAAATGCTCATTTTAACGGCTTTATGTGATCTACAAGATATATTTTCAGTCTAGTTTTGTTCTAACGTTTTAGGGACTCTCAGGGACAATCTGATAACTACCATGAGCTTGGATTTTTCTCGAAAAGGATGTTAACACAGAGTAGTCGGTTGGAGAAGTGCTTTCCATTACATGTTTTTTCCCGAATTAGGGTTCATTAGGTTAATCACCTGCTGTTCGGGTTCAAAGTTTATACACTTACCCTCAACACCAATCGGTTCGTAATCTCGCTTGTCTGCACAGCTTGCACGATTCCAACTGGGTTTCGCTTGTTTCCGCAAGTTGTGACTTTTTAAGAATCTCTGAACGGCCAGAATTGTGTCCAACTCATGATTGTTTTTCACGTAATGATTCGAATTTGGCAATAGGCAATGAAAGGGTGCAAAACCTCTATGTCTAACTTATGCTTTCCTTCCCAATGATAAATAAGAAGCCGCGCACAAGCGGAAAAATTTGAATGGTTTCCAGTTAGAATGTGGAAGTGAGTAGTGATAAGTCTGAAATTCTCATTGCTAATCTAATACCAAATCACCTATATATTTCCCTCCCTTGTTGCCACCCAAATGCTGATTTTAACGGCTTTATGTGATCTACAAGATTTATTTTCAGTCTAGGCCTCCGGAATGGAGTACTGTTTTTTTTTTCGATGAACATACGCAGGTCGTCCTTCTAATCCCAAAGTGAAATAATAGTAGCGAATTTTTAATGACGGAACGTGAAAATATATCGCCGTGTGCCTGTTCGTCCATTGTGTCGCAAACTGACGCACAAACACCGGTTATTGCGCTCCAACATGTTGGGCTAACCTTCGTCCGAGAGACACAGTGACAGTGGCATGACAATGAATGCACTGACGACTTGTTTGGAGCTGTCCAACCTTTGTTTTCGCCCCAATTCCCGTGACCGTTTTGTTACAAACGTATCGGACTTTTATCCCGGAAACGACGCATTGTCATAATCTACAAACATGACCACGAACGACCCCCATGTGAACCTGACCACAGTCTTGCAACATTTTGATTACACGTCAGAAACAGCATGTGTAGGTTGCACGTGATTCATTGCGTTTTGCGTTGTGCGAGAAGAGGGTGAACGCAGTCTGTGTTCGTCATGCTTGCTCTTTTGTTATTTTGTTACCTGTTGTTGACTTTTCAGAATCGTACGGTCTTGGACAAAGTGCCTTAGCCTACGTGCGTCCGCACCATTATTTTAAGTCACCATATTGTTCCGCCTAGGCGTCGTCTTCCCCACATGAATTGTCAAGTTTGTCCTAAGGGCACATTTTGAAAACACGATTAACTTGTGCATGCTTTTTCATTTTATCAACTCTAGGCCTAGACGCCTCGCAGAACAAGTTGACCGGTGCGTCTGCATCTTCGAAGGCAAAGTCTGGGGGAACCACTCACCCGACTACCGTACGTCAACGGTTAGCCAAGCGCCTGGGTCTATGAGATTAATCCCGAATCACTATTGGTTGCCGAACCTTATCTTGTTTGCATTTGTCCTACCCACAACTCCTCTCTCTTCTCGAACCTAGTCCTCAATGTGCTATCAACAAATCACCATCCTGGGTTTCCTCCCCGATTAGGACCGCTTGCTGGCGCGATTTTTTTCACTGAATACTTATCTTCTTTGCTATAACTTTCCAGAGTATGTTTGACTTTTGTAATGAAACGATAGTCTCTGTTCTTTTGCGGATTTTCTTTTTTTCAAACTATAGGACTGTTTCTCTACGATGACAATTCCACTAGACCTGTTCGACAATCGCTTGAAGCGTGTTTTTTGACACCGGTACTTACCGTTTTTTGCACTCTTTTCTGCCTCGTCGTTTGACCTTGAAGCAAAGTACAACCCTTCAAGAACCTCATAAAATCTAGTTTTATGAAGAGAATGTGAAGCATTTTTTGTCTGTCCGCTGTAGATTTATCTTCAATTATGACCTACAATCGGCTGTCTGCCGACATACCCACCCACCCACCAATTCCAGTAGAACTATGTATGTTTCTTTTCATACTCCTCAACAAGTGAAATGTGTTCAGGTCCTTTTGAACTGATCCTATGTGTTCCCCCCACTGGTGGGGGTTCTTTGTTATCGTATATAGGTGTGGCTGTTTTTTCTATTTGCGTAGGTTTCTTCTCATTGTCGCCTATAACCATATTCACTTTTTTCTAATAGAATAACTATTTGTATTACCTGGTTTGTATCAATAAACTTGTATATTTTCAGGTTAATTTATTTGTTTGTAAGTCTGATATGGGTTGTTCTGAAGACGGAAAAGTTGATCTGTGAGAGGGTCAATGCTAGACGGATTGTGGATAGTGCAAGCTCTTAGTCTAGTTTATGACAAAAGCAGTAAGGTAATGCACACAAAGATGCTCACAGCGAGAAATGTTGAATGGCCTACCTCACACGAGATCCTTCTTGGGGACCTGGCTTACTAAGAAGTTTGTTTTGACCTCGGAAATCTCTCTGGAGAGTCGCCATATTAAGGTCTTCCAATAGTCTTTTGCTGATATGCCATCAAAGATCAGTCTTGGGTACAAGTGCGACTGTTCTTGTATGAGAGACGACGGTTTAAATACTGCCCGATTTCTCACGTCTCGGTTAAAGGAATCGTGATGTCACTGTGATCGCAGTGACACTAAAATTCCCATAAACGCCATGGAAAGTGGATTGAACTCGACGAGGTAAATGAAGTTTACCACTTACACGGGCCTTTCGTTGCTCAGTGACGGTTTTCTTCCATCATGTATCTCACTGTTCACTGTTTATTCGTAGTTCAGATTCGAAACCCCAGCAAAGTGAAGAATGCCCACCAGTTAAACACCAATCTTGCTTCAAACTTGTCTCAGACCAGGTCAGGCAGTCTCATATCGGCTCATCACCATCAGTTGGATCGAATTGTAATGTCTGAGTTTGCATGCTAGAACTAACGTGAGGTTTGTTTTGGCTCGCTTTATGTAACCACAGACCTCGCATCTGATTTGTGATTGTCAAGTCTCCAATACATCGATTAAGTTTGCCGCCGTAGACCATCCTTTACAGAGGAAAGACGAGCATTACCATGAGAAATCATCATCACTCTTTGTTCGACCAATCCCCCACGTCCTCGGTTAGTTAATCAGCCATCAACCTTGAACTTCGTGGTTCCAGCTACCACACTTTCGTTCACTGAGTATAAGAATGTCGAAATGACAGCAATCCTTTGGAGGTGGTCGTTCAGTCAAACTTGTTCCGTACAGTACAGATTGCGAAGGCTATGGTTTTACCACGACCGCCATTGTCTGGGTGACGGCTGTATGCATATCGGGGTCACTACCTGTTGGTTTGTCCCGTCCGAGTGAATGAAAGTTGCCTACGCGGCTGAGCTGACTGGTAGAAGCCTCGTTGTCAATTACTGGGCACACTGGTCTTGAGTCGTCTATGCGATGCGCGTCTTGGAGGTGAGGGCTTCACGGGAACGGTTTCCTTTTCTCGAATCAATCCGGATTTCCTCAGTATTTCTGATCCGGTGCTTCCACCAGACCCGAATGATTCTTCGAGGAAACTGATAGCCAAACAGAGAGTATCCGAAGATCTGCAGGTAGCTGCCGTGCATCTACTATATAACGTAGTAGAGCTCATACCGTAATAGCGTACACTACTCTTGATGACCCAAACTGGTGCCACGGAAGCATTACACATTTTCGAGGTTGATAAACGTTGCTATGGCTGATTTAATCTTTCATCACTGCGTTGTGACTTATACAACTGCCCATGTAGGTAAACTCACCTGTTAACTATCGGTTCATCTTCAAGCATGATGCTTCGGTCTGGCCCCACCCAGGCTTGCAATAACACCGCAGGTGTGAAACACCGAATCATGTGGCAGAATTCCTAAGGTTTGTTAGGATAGTTTGTATTTTCAAACCACACTATATCTGGGCGAAAGTCACTGGTGCATGTCGATCTCCGGGTTGTAAGGTGCGTGTAAAGATTACTCAAGCGCCATATCAGTTTTGAAATTAAAAAGAAGGGGCAACAGAAGACGTGATTGTCTGTCAAAATTGGTGAACTCAGGTGGGAATTTCAGTCGACCAATACGCATCTCGAAGTAAAGCATATAAGGGGACAGTCTAGAAGATATGTATTTCATCAACAAACACTACTCCCATCAGTTTCTTCAGTGGGACAAGACACCAACTCTCCAAATGTATGAGGTCACGTGAAACAATAATTCATTTAGCCCCAGTCATGGGACAATGACTGTTCTTCAGTTTGTTTGTAATCGCTTTCATCTGACGTTGGCGTACAATGGCCTGTGATGTACGAACTTTTGCCAAAGTTGTCTTGAATCAGGAAACATTTCCTTCTTTGGAAAACGGTTGTTGGTCTTCCGTCCGGACGTCCTTAAACTGCTACTCTAACGATTCATATTTTTACCAAGTGCTTTACTACATAGGGAAAGAGGTGCAGCAATTTAACTGGTGTCGTGCTACGAAATCACCGGTTTTGTAATGTATCAAGTCATGATACAAATAACTAATCTCTGAAATCCGGTTATATCACATGGGCACCTCTTTATTGCCAATTCACAATCGGGATATAGTTCCTGGAGAGGTGAGTATAACTTGTTTTGGGAGATATCGGCAATCTAATCTTGAAACCATTTAAATCAAATGTCAGAGTTCATTATCAAGTACGAAGCTTTTTTAGATCGACGCGAATTTCAAGGAACGGATTTACTTGGATGTGAATTGAGATTGTTTTGAGGGTGTGATTTTACCGCTGGAAATTGACCACTCACGCTAACAACATCGATCGAGCAACCCAGCAATTTAAGCAGTCGGTTTCCGGGCTTCAACGAAGGCTTTCATTCGAACTTGGCCTCATATGAACAGCACGAGCAGACACAGTTCAAGGCTGTTGAGTATACCGTTTAAAAATCAATTTGGAAGTTGTAACATTTGTGGTGCGATTTCGCCAAGTCCTGGTATCCTTGCTTTAGATCCTCTCGAAGATATTTCAACTTTTGAATGGCCGCAAACCGTACTTAGTCTTGGAGGCCTCCCTTCATCTGGAAGGCTACTTTCATTTTTTGCACTTTTCACCCTTCCAAATGGCCCATTTACGGCTAGGACTTCCGCTTGGTTTTGATAAGCATCATAGTTGTCACTCAAATAACCCAGTGCTTCTTTTTGGCTTGATATTTTCCTGCAAGTCAGTCGATGAAGATACGCATCTCCGACCAAATATGGATGAAATAAGGTCAATCAGTCATCCCAACATATAGGTTAAGACAAAAACAAGGTCTATTGGTTTAGAGTGAACATCCGCCGAAGGTTTCTGAAACCGACAAAGCCATTATTTCACTCAGGTGATCACCTACAATTTGGAGTTGGTTGGGGTGGTTGGTTACAGTCGTGTACCTTGATGTGATAAATTGTTACGTTCAATTTATCGGGAGCCTGGTTGCCTGACGTTTGTCCTTCCTCACTGTAAGTTCACCTCGGTGGGACTGGGAACGAGTGCTCTCGCGTTTGGTACTTTCACAGACTCGGCGCTCCACATGTGTTTATTGATGCACCAGACCTTGATAACTACATACCTTGGGTAGCTTGCTGGATATTCAAAAGAAAATGTTCAAATGACATTCGCCAGATTTCACATCATACTTGCTGTGCTGACGATGATTTCACCACTACCAAGATTGAACTGTTTGTTGATAGTTTTTTCTAATGTTTGAAACGCTATCCAGTGCACTTTCTTGCGCTTGAAGTCCACTGGGGCAGAAAACAGTTTGAGTAGACGCGAATTTGGGTCTCTGTAATGGCTGTTAATTAAGGCGGCGAACAGAACAGTTACTATATGAATTTTCCTAGCTCTCCACAAATTAAATACTCGCCCAGTCCAGTTGAGACACTGTCCTACAGGGTATGACCCACTCATCATAGACCAGTTCGAAGTGAAAGTATCTTGCTGAGAAATTTCCTAATCTCCTGTGGCCAGTCCGGTGCTTGGTGGATAATAACGATCGTTCATTTCCTCAAACAGATGCAGTGGAAAGAGATGAAAACGACGCCTTTTTGTGCTTCAGGGATATTTTGTTGAAAGAAAATCTAGTATGACTTCGCCCCTAAAACGACGCCTTTTTGTGCTTCAGGGATAACTTGGAAGAAAATGTAGTATGACCTCGCCTCTGGAATGAGGGCTGCGCAATCACATTTATCCTGACTATCAGCAGAATCGCACTCTGAATTCACGAGTGTGGTTCATCAGAGTTCATTTGCTTCCCGATTATTCTAACGGTTTGTTTTCAGTAGCGGATACGGTTACATCAACAGGGTAGGTCAATGTCTTAGCAGAAAGCACCTTAAAGTGGTTTGTGTGAGCAGTGGTGCAACTGTCTGCAGAAGGTCTGAAAGCAAACCTTGAGCATGTATCATCTGTTGCCGAGATCCTGCTGCAAACAGGTCACCGAATCCACACGACATCTTCGTCCCAAATGGTACACACCCAGAACCCCAGACGCATCTTTGGCGGTGAACTGCTGTTAATCATAATCGTTAGTCTGTTCTCTTTGGAACCAGTGCCGACCTTTGCTGTTTTCCTAGCCTTTTCGACGCCAACTCTTCCTGAGCGCATTTTTCCGCTCAACATTTTCGGCAACTCTTTTTATGCAGATTCTTGTTGGTTTACATCTGACTGCGATACATTCCTTCTCTTCATATTGAAAGGATGCACAAAAATGCTTTTTTGGATAACCTGATCACCACTCATAAGACACTAATGAGAATCGGACTGCAGTAGAATAAGAGTGAGCTGATAAGACACTAATGAGAATCGGACTGCAGTGAGCTACAATCCAAAATCTCTGTGTGGCGTTCAAGGTCCGCTTTTGCGTTCGCATCGATGACTCCAGATTGTGAATGTGGTCTGTAACCAGATTACCTAAACTGTGTTGGTTTGACAACTGAGAGGGCGAGCAAACAATGAGTATGACCTTGAGTGACTGGTTTTTTGTTGTGGTATGACCAACCTTGCTATTTTCGAGTCAGTTATGCCATTGCGGGTTGCTCTTACAGTCTCTTGCGACGATTTGCTCTATCCACTTGCCAACTGATGAACTCCGAGGCCGTAATTACCTCTGACACGGGTGCTTTGAATTGCAGTATCCAATGTCCATCTAATGGTCCTATGGTGGACCCTGCAATCCTCGGGTTCGTAAGATCTTGAGCTTCTTTGCCTGTATGTAAACAGAACGCAATGAACAATGGCTTTGCTTTCTACTGAAAAACCGCAGACGAAAATAGAAGTTCCAGACTTGCGCCAGGTTGATTTTTGCTTATTTCGCTTTCCCCATGTCCCGGGGGAGAATTTTGAGTAAACTCCGTATACTTTTTAAAGAACGTTTTCCACCGTCAATACTTTTTACCTCTGGACGACCGTACCAAATGGACAGTACATCCCAAAATTCAGTCATCGCCTTAGTAATTAATTCATTCTGTTGTCTACTAGCCTTGGGGCATAGTCTAGTCCTGTCTGCACGAGAACCCACAATTCGACACTAGTGCCATTTACTGCAATGTGCTTAACGTGAATAACCAGAGATTCAGAGACAAAGGACCTTTTGCCTGTGGGAATATTAACTTCTCTCCATAATGGTCGTTTCTGGAGTCTGTGTGTGTAAAAGGGTTCTTCGAATACAACTGTCAACGAGGAATTGAAACAAATGGTATCATTAATCATGTGTCAAGTCTTTTCAATGTACCGCCCTTTGGCCTTCGGGCACTGGGATTACACAAGAATGCGTGGAATGCGACGTCGCGGGAACCTCGCATGTGGTGCTAACAAAATGTTCTTCACCGACGTAATTTACTCCAGTATCCTCACTACCAGCTTTACTAGTATCCTTCCCCTGAAAATGCCCGACCACGTGTATCAGACATATCCACCGTTCGAATTAGGACATAATTTGTCCAGACTAACTCGAAATGCTGTCGGTATTACAATTTCACGAATGTTCGTAATTACTAAGTTCCTGATTTTGTGGTTAAACTGTTCAATTTTCAGGGTTGTCAGTCTAAACATTTCAAAATGTTTCGAGGTACCTATAATGCCAGACGATTTGTGGTTTAAGGTGCCTGTCAGTTCGTTCATTCATTAAACCATGGTTGGCGGCGAACGTAATTTTGAGCGCCTCATCATACCACCTTTTTGTTGAATCATTACCACTTTTGCTCTTTCTGCTGCAGCACTGAAGAAACCGACCCACTGCTATAACGAGCAGTCCCCCTATAGAGCTATAGCATAAGTTCATACCATGAATAGGTCACTCTGTGAACATTCAAAGCGATCAGGCTTTGCGTGCCTATGAGTGCATTCCCTCTCTACAAAGCTCTCTGTACGAGTTCCGGCTTCTGCTACAAGCTAAAGGGTCTAAATAGAACGGAAAAGCAGTTAGACATATTTTGTCCTGTCAGTGAAGCCAGTCCATACTGAAAACAGAGATGCATTGTACAGCTGTTTTATCCCTGTTGGGAGTCAGCAGCGACGTACATCTCAGGAAGCTCGGAGAGTTTTGAATCCTCGACTTTCTGGCCAGTGGGTGGAGACTTGGTCGTTCAGCCAATAGCCAAAATGATAGGATGAAATCCCAGTTGAAATTTACCGAATCTCCTAAAGCTACCAAGTATACCCAACTGTCAAAACTCTAAGATAGCACCTGAAAAAATACTGGGATGATTAGTGGTGAGTATAGACAAAACGAAGGATTTCAGACCCATTTGATATTAATTAATAACAGCGTAAGTATCACTGGCTAAACTTATCCGTGAGTAGTAAATCGTTCACTGAACTTGGCGATTTTACCACCGTGAGACATTTTGTCCGCTCCCCCTCCCTCATAAGGATCAGTATCCACTGCGCAAATGACTTCAGCAATTGAATGAAGCGTTACTGTGTAAGGAAGGTGGTCATATTTCGGCGAGATAGACAATTTACCTCATATGTTGACTTACGGTCAGATGAGATAGAAGGAAGTTGTAAACCAGCATTCGTACATTTCTGCCAACAGACCACGACTGCGGTTATTAAAAACCAATGCAGAAGTGACTATCTTCCACTCACCGTCTGGAACTTAATCCTCACCAACAAATCATTATTCTAAAAGCACTGCCACTAGGGACCAAGCACTTCGAGCAACCACCTCAAAATTGATCGCCTTTCACTGCACCCCAGTGATAAGCTCTTGAAACAAAATCCACTACCGTAAAAATCATCGAAAGTGAAAGATGAAACTCAGTATCATGGTTTGGTTGAAAAGATAGAGCATCGTTTTGTGACCGATGGTAACCGATGATCACTCCTAAGAATTTTCTAGTTTGAGAACATGGAGTCTCTTTCGAAATTTAGAAGGTCCACCGGTTATGCTGAAGCCTTTGCTTGCCAAGAAGGACTTGGATAACATCGTGAACAAAAGAAATTCGATATTCTTACCAAACGAAGAACTTGATGCGTCTTTCTGAACGTGGGTCCTTGTTGATTACAATTTTCTTTAGACCATCTGTTTAATCGCAAAACAAAACTAGTCAAGAATTGTTGTCTACTCATCATTCTGACAGGTATGTTGCAGCCACAACGATGTCATTAAACACTTATCCGGTCAAACATCTGCGTAGGTTTGTGTGCTCAAAAAAAAACGGGGTTACGTCTGTTTAAAGTAAGCTGCCCACGGTAAGACTGATCTACCTGTAAAACAGCGCAAGTCCGATAGATGTCATTAAACACTTATCCGGTCAAACATCTGCGTAGGTTTGTGTGCTCAAAAAACGGGGTTACGTCTGTTTACAGTAAGCTGCCCATGGTAAGACTGATCTAACTGTATAACAGCGCAAGTCCGGTAGCATCGGACAGCCTTGGACTATCCCACTTTGTCTACACATAAACAGCGATTAACAAAGCTATTGCGGTGGACAAAGGAACTTGAGGGTGGTGTCAGATAATCAAAAGCCACGACTGGTTACGAAAATAAACAAACTGATACCTACGCTCACCGCCTTCTCCTGTCGTTCACTGCTCGAACAGCAGTTCTCACCACTGACCCGAGAAACGCCTCACTAAACGGTTGGAGACATCACAACAGCGAACTTTTCCGACATAACTGATTTGACTTTGCCATCGGTTCAGTGGATATGATGCGCATAACCCCTTTCGTTGGAACAGGTTACGACTGCACCATAGTGCTACATTGAAACGAAGCACACAGGATTGATAATTACTAGTATTACCATGAGCCTTTTAGTTACAACACAGCCTACTTTCGTCGCCAATCAGTTATCTTGGTTTGAGGTTCTCATTTTAGTGTACTCAAGTAGAACAAGATGGCTCAGTGGTTAAGACATGATCCTACTGACCGACAGGTCTGTGGACATCTTGGCTGCTCCTGTTTAGGCTTGGACAACCTAGTGGTACATCAGCCTACGTGCTTCCTTCAAGCGACGGTGGTGGCTAAGCAAAGCAAGAATAGTACAACTGTACGACTGCTATTCTTGTTATTAGTTTGAAAGAAAATTGTAAAGACTTGGTGCACCACGTTGATATTTCAAAACCATGTTCATGCGAGAGTGTTGTAAATATGGTGCGTTTACTCCAGACGAAGCTGGGTAATCCTTCGAAAATTTGGACGACCGAGTACCAGTGGGATGTGGAACGACTACTACCGGTCATTGCTACTTTGAGGAAAAACCCCTACTGAAAAACGGTTTTTGGTGTTCTTCGCAAGTGTTCCCATGTGGTGAGAGTATTGTGCAACCCGATACCTGATTCTTTCCAGTCAAGGTTGATGCAAAGAATACTCAGCGAATTCCACTTATCTGAGCCGTTAGTTCAACTATGACAAAACCGTCCGTTTCTTCGTGAAGTAACGTTAAAAAGGGTGACATTAAGATGTGGCCGAGTCTATCGATTTTCCTAATCAACATAACAAATGAGGAATTAATGACGGGAGGCTTTCTAACAATTGTTTATTGCGTGGTATGTTTGTCAACTGGCATCGTTTCTTTTCAGCAGACCTAGTACTGGATTAACGTCTTTCATACTATTATATTCCCAGACGTTCTATTTTGGTTAGTTTACGTCGGATCTAACTGTTAGTCAGCGTCGTGATCCATGTTGTCGTGAGTGTTGATGACCGGGGAGCATTCATATCACGCATTTTAACGAATCGGCATAGGTATATGCTGTTATCATTTGCCCAAGCTTTATTGCACGCACCAGCTTATGCTTGCACTGTCATTTGACAGCTGACGTCCATCACGCAGGCGCGCTGATCCCTGAATCGGTCATGTTGACTCTGCAGGTGTCCATGCACTACTTGACTTTTGTAACAGCCGATTCTCGTAACAATGTGACGCTGTTTGTGGTTCATTCTCCCGTGTCTTTGAGTTTGACACTTTCTGAAGGCCATATTGAAGTGTCATTCTGCCTATCCATGTCATCAACTGGATATAAAGCAATCTTCGGATACATAGCGGATGGCCCCTTCCAATCCTTTGGAAAAGTAGGAAAACCGGTGCACTCTTCGTTCATCAGTGGGAGTCGTATTTCAGCAAACCACGCAGAAAAACGTGTGGTTTCTGTAGCGGAATTAGGTTCCCGAATTAGGGGACGGATGACGAATGAATAGAGAGGAAGTGGTGGCACAGCGATGGGCGCCGTCAAAAAAACGTTTGTGCAAATGCGAGCGTAGGTGATGAAAGACGGCGAGATCGCTAAGACAATTAACCGTACGACAAAATTGTATTGTGATGTATCCAGTGAAAACGGGGGGAAATTCAACGGTACCGCAGGTTCTTCAGTCTATGGCAGACCAGTAACGTGGCTGGGAAGTTCGTGACATGTGTGGGTTCAGTGAACCCAAGTACATCTAAACCAGTTACGACTGTCCAAGCCTAGTCTGAAATTAGCCCTGTGGTCACCAGCATAACAATCACGTCATTCTGTGACGGTCGTCCCAATATCCAATCACAGTTGAGCTCTGCCGACCAACCATCGTGCAAGTGTGTTTGAACCCGGCTTCACTGAAGCCGTCCTCGTAGGATATCACACGTGCCTTGTTCGTACTCTGAACTTAATGTATCTGCATTGGTCTGTTGCCCGTTTTCATTCTCTATGAAGCGGATCCCGCACGGAAAATCAGAAATTTACGGTCCAACACAACTCTACAATGAAACAGAGCCAGCCTGGACAGAATCGAGTTATCGAACAGAACCTGTTGTATACAATTCACCGGACAGTGACTTATGTGTGTTCACAGCGGAACAAGTGGAGTGCATCTGTGAAGTTCTATACGTCCGGAATGATACAGGACAATTACGTCGATTCTTCACCAAACTCCCGTCGCACATGAACCCTCTGCTTGAGAACATGGAAAGCGTCCAGAAAGCAAAAGCCTTATTATCGTTCGCGGACGGAAACTGGGATGAACTATTCCGCATACTTAAATCTTTCAAGTTCAGTCCACATTGTCACTCACAGCTTCAACAGCTATGGTTAGAAGGCCATTATGCAGAAGCTTCTCAAAGCAGAGGACGTCCTCTGGGGCCGGTTGGGAAATATCGCATCCGAAAACGGTTTCCGTGGCCTAGAACCATTTGGGATGGAGATGAGGTTACTTACTGCTTCAAAGAAAAATCCAGACACGTGTTAAGAGAGTCTTTTCTTAGGAATCCCTATCCGTCTCCCTCAGAGAAACGTGAATTGGCCAATAGGATTGGTCTAACACCGACCCAAGTGTCAAACTGGTTCAAAAATCGACGACAGCGAGGACGAGTTAATGGATGTACGGATTCTCTGGTAAGTCTGTTCAGATATCTGTCCGTACAACCAGCTGAACAATCCTCATCTTAGCGGGTTTCATTCGATCTGCACACGCCTAACTAAAAAACTTATTCAATTTCGGTCTCGTACATGCGTAAGAGGCCGGTCACATCACGTGTGATGAAAGAGCTTTTGAGTTCCGCTTCATTAACCCGATCCTTATCATCAAAAATAGGGAGTAGGATAGATTTAAATGGTCTTTGTGGATGTGGAGGAGATAAACGTACTCAGTTCTGAAAAGTCAGTCTGAAATACAGATGTCTCACCTGCATAGATCACCTAAACTGTCCCACAGAAAGTACCTTTCTGAGAGAAGGATTATTGTTGCTGTAAGCTTCTGAAGAAGGCTATTAATTTCCACCCAAATACCAAGCACTGAATATATGACTGGTAAAAGTCAACTTCAAAGAGGTTTTGTGAAATTGCTGCCGTGAGATCTCTAGAAAAATCAAAAACACGCCCTCACCAATGGTTCGGCTTGGACTGAATCCAAAATCTGTTTAACGATAACAATCAAGAAAGTTAGTCAGCCGTCTGCTGCATCCGTATTCAATATGCAGCAAGAGGACGGGGAGCGCCAAACGTAAATGTTTTACTTGTAGCTGTCGGCCGTAGGTGCAAGACGCGAAACATCTTGTGCAGGGAAGTATCGAAAGAATGCGGCATTTATTTACAGGAGGATGGGAGAATTGTGAACTTTATGGTGTATACAAATTTTTTATCCATGCTTTTCGCGTGCACACAGCCAGTTTCCCGTAATATCACTAAACTGACAACGATGAACTGTGTGAATCACACCGATAGCCAGGTTTCAGAGCACTGCGCGGTATAAATACTCTTTAAATTCATGCTATCGATTGTTCTGTGCGTGGCAGCCGATGTTTTGGTCCACAATACCTGTTTTGAGAAATGTTCAACTATTGTATGTCATAGACACCGATCTACTCCGTCAGTGCACACCTTAAAGGCGCTGCAGGTGATGTGGCATCTCATATGCCATTTAGATGATCCTGGGTTTGACAGCTAACTCGAAGAGTGATCCACCTTGTGTTTGAGCCGAACGCTAACTGTTCGTCTGGTATCTGTCAAATGCTTGCTATCATATGGGTACCGCACAAGGCAAAATCACCCCTGCATTTACGAGTCCAAATAAAACGTCTCATATTTTGCCAATAAATATCTAAGATTAACTCCATACTTCCCGTCGGACACAAGCTACATATCAGATTCAACTAGTACTGTTGCACTGAGACAGTGGGAAAACTCCAAGTTATCAATTCACAGACACCAAGGTGAAAAGGTCATCGGGGAGATGTTTTGTTAGAACCTATTCTTAACACGCTTTCACACTGGTAGGCGGGATGCCTGGTGTGTCTGCTTGATCTCATTCGAAAACTCCCTACTGTCTGAAAGATTCTGTTCGGGCCCGTGTTGGTTTGGGGCTTATGTCATTGTATCATCACGCGATTGGCTCCATCAACGCCGACTCTGTATTTATAAATATTTCAAAGAGCGTTAATTGCCTATTTGATTACATTATAAATTAGAAGGTTAGCCTGCGATCCTGGTTCGAAACTATTTGCCTCAGCTATGAATGGAATGATAATTTATAGCTAAATGGTGTGGTGCAGCCACCGAAATCTGTCCGGCGTGTTTTTCTTTAAGACAAAGCGAAAAGTAGGTATCAATATCAGTAACATCCACCACTTCAGACGATATTCTTGCGATATTTCCAAAGTTAATTTGGTTACAATTTCAGTTCGTTTTTCAACGAGCGTCAACAATACTATTCGCAACATTTCATAGTCTCTGAAGAACTTGGATATCACAACCGTTTAGAATTATTGATGTCTAAATCACTACGAAGATTGAATTAAGCAAAGGATTATCGGTAAAGTAAGATTTACTGAAGTGTTCAGCGTCTTCAGTTCACTGGCTGTGCGCAATTGGCCTTGAGGTTAGCGGACAAATATGATTCGCGGATCGGTGGGTACTTATAATGAAATGTCACCTCGAGGAAGAGCAAGATAAAGATTTGTCGATCATTTGCTCATGAGTATTCCTGTGTTTTTCATGTCGAAACCGATATTCGACAAAAGATTTCGTCATCCTGTAAACAAACAAAACTAGCGACGCGGTTACTGGTTACGATCAGGTGGATCATTTTTCGGGTAAGACATCTGAAACTCATGCCATCTGTTCCGCATATGACATACTTGTTTACATGCAGTGTCTGTGGCCTTTGCATTTATGCCTCGGGCAATGAACAGCTGATTAGATTCGAGAACGAGTGTTACGAGTGAGCAGCAATTACCATACTCATAAGAGTCGACCAAAGAATTCCAAGGACCTTCAACGGCGTGTCAAGTGTGGGGAACGGGTCTCCCTTTTAATCTATACAGTACACTGCCGTTCTGGTGACAGAGTCCGTACCCGAGAATGTCCGCGTTCATTGCGGTAACTTTGTCAGAACTGGGGGGCGGACGGTACTGTGCACAAAGAGGTATTGGGAAGAAACTTATCGATATTGTGAAATTAGCCGTAAACAATATACCATTTCTTTCCGCTTTTTGCTCCTATGCTTATACGTATTAACTGGTAAATGCTATGTCTATAGTACGATGAACCTATATTCCGATGACCTACCCATCCGGAACTAGTACCAAGGTGACGGAAATATCTGGTCACATAAGACAAGATTAAAATCACGACACCTTGACATTTGTTTCGCGGTCTTTGCTTTCGAAAGTAAAATGAACAAGACGCAAGAAGTCAGCAGTAAAACTAACACGTACAATAGGTCATGCTTGTCACATGAGTCAAAATCTCTTCCACAATTTGTCCTGTCTGATAGTCCTAAGTTGGTTTCACACCCATGACAGTTAGCAGTTTGGTCTCCAGTTTTCTTAGGAAGAATCTGCAACAATCTGTAGAGTGGACGCAGTTACTAATTTCCAGGCCGACAGAAAATAATAGCAGCTGGTCCGACTCTGCCTCTGCTCCATACGGGCTAGCTGTCACTTTAGTGGACTTAAAGGTAGAAGTCAAGTTAAGTGTCACTGCAGGTGCACCAGAACTCATTGAGTTCCCGGATTGCGAATGAAATTTTCACCAGCTTACGTACTGTAGAAGCAGTTGTGGATCAAGATAATGGCAGACGATTTTTCTCTGAATCTCGGTAAATTCCTGCTCGCTATCAACCGTGAAAACAGAAGGGCCTTGTTCGTTGAAGTGATAACTCATAAGGTTTATGAAAAATGGATTTTAAGATCTGACCACTTCCA
>NW_008751731.1:716089-794839 GCF_000715545.1 Opisthorchis viverrini | reverse complement strand
AGCTGGTCCGGCTCTACCTCTGCTCCATACGGGCTAGCTGTCACTTTAGTGGAAGTCAAGTTAAGTGCCACTGCAGGTGCACCAGAGCTCATCAAGTTCTCGGATTGCGAATGAAATTTTCACCAGCTTACCTGCTGTAGAAGCAGTTGTAGATCAAGATAAAGGCAGGGAATTTTTCGCTGGATCTCGGAGAATTCCTGGTCGCTATCAACCGTGAAAACAGAAGGGCGTTCCTCGTTGAGGTGACAACTCATAAGGTTTATGAAAAATGGATTTTAAGATCTGACCACTTCCATTAACCAACGGGGTCTATCTGGAAAAAGGGGAAATTTGTCACAAATTAACTTTACCTTCAGTTTAAGCTGAAAGAACTACGAACTAGCGATCGCTACGTGTCAGAATTTACACGCACGCTTAGACCGGTTTGAAACAAAATCCAAACAAGCATAATAGGATAAAATGTATACAAATATAATATAAAAAATAGGCCTGCTGTGCAATTCGAGTTGGCGCAGTGGATAGCAGGCTTGTCAGACATCCAAGGTATCCGAGTTCTATTTCCGGGTCACTTACATTTCCATCGGACATTCGTATTTCAAAGCGAAGACGTACAGGTGGCAAAATCTCGACAGAGCGAAGAAACAGGGGGACGAGCGACATAGAAACAAAACGGCGTTATGGTAAATAGGTGCCAGTCACACTACTCATAAGTAGCCAAACAAATCGAGAAAGTAACCTCTGGCTGTCGTTGATTCATAGGAGGAATCAACTATCCCGTGTGACTTTGAATGACGACTTCTCGTTTAGTTCCTATGTAAAAATTCCTTCAAGTCAAAAGCAAGTGTTTTGTGATAACTAGCCTATCAAAATAGGAACAAGATACTCTAAACAAACTTGTAGAAAACCAAGAGGAAGTTGGCACTCGATATATATTATTCATGTACATTCTGTAGATGTCCACATAAAATGAAAGAACGTATGCAAAGTCAACACGGATTTACTGTGGTTCATGATACCTTACCCTGTCCAACTGAGATCCAGCGACAAGGTAGTCCCCACCAAGCAGTGTCCGTTGATTTAAGTCAAGCTGAAAGGATAGTTATTACCTGCGATGTTGGAGGGAGGGGTTTGCCTTCGATGAAGTAGTAAAGAGTACCCAGTAGATCACCGAACGAATTGTTGAATAAGAAATGTTCATTAGCATTCAGAAACTTTGAAGGGACCCTTCTGTGATGTAACTCCCCGTGGAGGGAATGTTGTAAAACCATATCGAATGCAATTTTATCTCACTGTGTCATTCCATTTAATGTATAAACAAAACAAGGGAAACTCATTGGAGTCCAGTAAGCAACCCCTATGTGAGGCCCTCATTTATCAGGGAACTAATTGACTATAACTGAAAAATCGACACACTATATGTTTATCGGGTTAATCACATCTTGTGTTGAAGAAATTTCTCAATGCTTTCCTATACTCCGTTAACCTCCTCACTAGGTGGCAAATTTACAAACCCATATAAGTGTGTTTGAGTAGTATGTGGATGTTGTGTTATGCAGTGTTAGTAAGAGTTAATACAGGGAGGATTTCGTCGTTTTTTCAGTATGTAATAGTAATTCCACTGAGTACACTGTACCGTAAAAGCGATCTAACACTCATGACACCTGCAGGTAGTGTGAGGGGATTTTGGATTTTTGTGGACCGTGTGACCGCGTGATGTGGATCCCGTGATTGAAGGATGAGCGGCGCTCGTGGCCGAAGGGTTAAGTCTTCAAACTACTAGGCAGGAGGAAGCGGGTTCGAGACTCTCCGGAATTTCGTGAGATGCGCGCTGCTGATGATTCCCAATAAGGATGGAGCAGCTGCACAGTGCTTCTCGGCTTTTCAGTATAGATTGGCTTCACTTACAGGACGAAATCTCTACAAGACTCATGACACCTACTGACGCAGAATGTTCTCTCTACCTGACGATAGTCAGTAGTATTTGTCAGTGTGATTCGGCTCGCAGCACGAGGTGTGTAATGCGTCGGAATGTACACGTGCACATGGTTTTGTCTAGTTTAGACTTCCAAGCGAATCATCTGGACACTCCCCCACGAGTTAATGCTAGATACCTTTTTTATCAGAGAACTCACTTTCAACTCCTATTGAGTGTTCGCGAGACACTGGAGGTTTATTATTCCAAAACACGACGCACTAATCGAAATCGCGGGCTTCGCGGACTGGGAGTCCAGAATATCTTGATTACTTACGAAGAGTGAGTAGCCTGAGATTGGTCCTTGTCCAAGTGACTCAGCAGAGCTCCCTGCAGTTAACGTGTTTACTGCCAAGGATGACAGACTACCATGTATAAGTGCACGTAAGGGTAGTGTGTTGAAACCCTCTTCTAAATGTCTCCGGTTGGAAATGGTCTCTCTACTAATAGGGTTAATATTAGTCTATTTGGTCCAGCCGTGCACAGTCTACTGATTCGGTCAACTGATTGATAATTCTGGATGAAACGAACAACAGACTGGAACAAGACTCAGTTGGACATCTCGTTTGCGATATCCTTCAACTGAATGCGCTGCCAAAAGCCACCTCGTATTTCAGTTTACACTGAATTCGGGATATCACAGTACAATTTATTGAGAGGACACTATTTTGTGCAGCGGAAACTCGGGGACCATGTCTACATGATGAGTTCCAAGAACGGCGAAACCGATTATCGAAGGGTTTCCAGCAACTTTATTGGTAGTCAGCCTTCAAGAAAGTGAGGGCTAGTTATTAGTTTTAGTGTAGTTTGGATGAACCATTTCTTCCTTGCTCTCTCACCTCTAAAAGCCTGCGAGTTGAAAATTCTCCGTCGGTCTAAAGGCTGATCTGTAGATACAATTAACTTTTCCGGGACAATTTGCTATTTGTGCACTATTTCGATTTTTTGGATCCTACTACGCATCTCATAACAAATATGGGAGTGGTGCCCATTTAAAAGTGCTTTCAGGTGAATATCGTGGCACCAAAACCACTTACACACATTGATTGTTACTTGAAACCTATCGAGAGACGGTTCATGCATTGATGAAACAGCGTTGATCCATCTACTGTGATGGTCGAATGGTTGGTGGCGTAAGAAAAGTAAAAAGCTAAGAGGGCCGCTTCACCATGGACGACTCTGTACACCGTTTTCTCGAGAGCGCTTGGAGGCACTTCCGTAACGTAACTAACTGGAGCTTACATAGCGTGCATGAAAAACAGATAAGATGATGATAGGCTTTCCCTAGAATCTAACTTTTGCCGATAATAGGTTAACATGAAAAGAACAAGTCTGTCTTCAGTGATTTTATTTGCCGAACGTCCTAATCGACATCAGTGATCGGAATGCTCTCCGAGATGTTACTAAACCGAAACGATCTATTGCCTGAAGAAAGCGAGAAGCTAGGACTCCTAAAGAATAGAATTTTCGGTCAGCAAATTCCACCAAGATTTTAGCTGCATTACTACTATTTACTTAACAGCAGCCATCTTTGTGTCAGTGGTTAGCCCAGCGTTACCGCCCTTGCCAACCAGAAGTCGAAATCACAAATTTTCACTCTCTAGAAGAAATGCACATTTGGCCACTTACATGCCTGTGCTTGTCCGGTAGGCATGGAAAGCAGGTTCCTTATTGAGCTTTCAAGTCAATATGTACTCGTTCCCCTTGATTTTTACATCCCCACGGCCAAATGCCCCTTAAGCGCGCGGACGACAGCAACCTTTGACCAATTTTGGGACTTACACAAATGATTCAGCAGTGTCCATTAGGCCGGTGCATGTCGCCGTGATTACTCCTTGGCTGTGTACACTATCGATCAAATGGCTGATTATCATATAATGAGCTACCCAGGTGTTCAAGCCACAGAACATCATCCTTCGATGAAGTGAGCCGTTGGTATTCGTTGCCCTCAAACTTTATACTACTCTCTGTTTCCAAGTAGCTCAAAAATGGCGCTCATGAGATAGTTCGAATAATTCGACGTCCCTCGTTGCGTTCCTCTAAGGATTAACTAAACTAACCTCACTATGATGATGAAAGTTGGTTTATTCAGTTATCAGAAATATTCTGCTTTGAAGGCTACAACAACTCATTGAATTTCGATAATCTTCCACAGCAGTATGACGGTCAGACTTCTAACTGATTGGAACTCCTTCATTTCGCCAACGTTTGACTTTTTCTTTTGTTTCCAAGACATTTTCCGCCTTGTTATTCATTACTATCCTGACATCACTACTGATGCCTGAAATTGCTACTCACTTATCACTGATGCGAGTATGTTCTAGATGAGTAAGATTCTATCACTCCATGTGTTGAAGTACTGGAAGCTTGATATACCTATATAGCACTGGCTCTAGACCTACACGGTTGCTCTAATAGTAATACATTCGCCCAGGATAAAATGAGACTGACTGGCACCCATACTAAATTAGAAAGCGAGCGCAGAACTAGTGTAAATTATGGTGGGGGTCGCCGTAATTGCGTGTGGGGATGTGTAGTGGATAGGTGTGCTGATTTTGGGGAAGTGAACCAGTAAAACTTGATGTATCTTGGATTCTCCAAAATTCACTATTCACATGACGGTTCCCTTTAGTGATAGAAACCGTAAGTCATAAACGTATTTTGTCGTTCCATCGAGGCGTAAACTACTCAGACGCGTGCAGCGTCTGATTTTTTTCTGGCCCGTAACCTGCGTACGTGATCGTGCGCTCATCAATTTTGTGTACAGTCACTGAACCACGCACATTTCGGGAGTATAGGTTGGTTTCGGCAGACGATGGGGTTGCTTGATTGTGATGCATGTAATCTTACACGTACGTCACATAGAAAAAAACTAAGCGATCGATCAAACCACGCAGTAACAGTTGTCCATTCTACACAAAACGTTATGGGATTTCTGTTGACATCGCAAAGCCCCGGATGACTTTCACTAGTAAGGGAGGGGTCACAGTGAGAAGGGAGGTCACACTATGAAAGAAAAATTTAATCTCTGTTCCATTGCAGGACAAGACAAAATGCCAATTAAAAACCACCGTACCTTTCCTACATATCTAACTCGGCTTGCGGTCTTTTTTGTAGTTTCCCTAGTTAAAAGAAGAACTCAATATATGAGTTAGTCTTCCGAGTGTTGTTAATGGTTTCCCGGCCCGTACCTACCGCTGTATCTAGTTACATCGTCCCCGGATTAGGCATCTTACTTCTTTTTCAGGTTGCCTACACACTAACCCTTGAATAATTGTTGATGCCTTCCAGCAAGCAAGATAGTTTAAATAAGCGAAATACACCCTTTTCCTAAGAACTTTGTTTTTGCGCGAGATTCACTTGGAACCCAGCTGAATATATCGTTTCTGATGTTTCTAAGCAACTGAATGTGCTGCATTAGGCTCTCATGTTTCAGTTGCTACGATATTCGAGGTGTAACGATACATGTATAGACGTTTTGCACTATTCATAAGGTTGATGAAAATTCTTCGACAACCCACGACTGGCTTCGCCCTTCTTGTGGATCATTGGGTAGGCGCAGTCCCCGAGTTTCCGTCAATCTTACGTTCTACATGAAACCGAATTGCACGAAATCGGAGAACTACACTCATTTGCAAACAAATTTGTTTTTGCGATAGACTCACCTGGGACCCAGCTGAATCTCGTTCACGATGATTCTGAGCTCAAGAAAGGCGAAACCGATCATGGGCTGTCGAAGAATTCTCAGCCACCTTTTGAATAGTGCTTTACGTCTACGCATGTATCACGATACCTCGAATATCGTACCAACTGGATAATGACGCAGCCTGGTGCAGCACATTCAGTTCAAATAACTTACAACTCCGAGCAATGCTAACGAAGTCAAGACCGGAATCCTGGACGAGTGTACTCTTCGGCCTTTACCAACACAAATTCATGCTCCTCTTGGACACGAGTTGTTTAAAGCTCCAGCCCTGAGTAGTAAGCACTTAGACGGACAGCAGAGACCTCCAAACACAATCTGAGAAACAGATTCTGGGGTAGATACTAATGAGTTTCTCCGTTTGCTTTAGGGAACGGTTAGAGGTGTGTTTCTGAAAGAGGAATGTGATAGTTGGTTCTGCAGTTCTCCATTAGCTCAACAAAACTATATGTACATCAGAACTTTGTCGAAGTGTGCATTATATTATACATATTATATGTATATATATTAGGCCAAAAGTGAGTTGTAACCTGGCCCTGATGGTCTGAGTTTAGACATTCCATGTCGGTGTGCATTATGTGCAACACTCTCGAGATACCAGACACTTTGGTGTTTGGTGTCCTAATTTCAGCTTATCTATTGGGGATGGTCCCAAAATCCAAGCTACTCCTGAAAATCAATAAACAAACGGCAGTGAGGCGTCGAAAATGACCAGGAAAATGATGAACCAACCGATAGCATTGTGCGCTGTAAAGTGGCCCAGTCTTTGGTAATTCCATTGTCAGGAATGGGTGAAGTGGTACACTACTATATAATAACTGAACAATTCATCACCTTTATTTCCAGTTTACCTTCTCTATTCTCTTTTCGTTGCTTTGGTTATAGGGCGATCTGTGAAACGTTTGATCTATTTGGTCCAGTGAACGCAACAAGCTGCGTCTGGGTATCGACGCAATATAATCCACAACGGTGTGACAATTTCCAGTTGAGTGCAAATGAACAAAAAGGCTGAATTCATGATACTCTTGTCCCCACAATTTTTGTGAGTACATTTTTGGTCCTTAGAACAGTGTTTTATATCGATGGTTCGCACGATAAAACAAACAATCAAGCATTTTCACCAACCACATTAGCCTCTCGTAGTGAAAATGATCGTATCCTGATGGTCAGCTTTTTTCCATTTTTCGTCAATCTTCCTTACTTCTTATATCAGATGAAACAGCATTTCGACGTTTCACCAGTCCAAACTTCCTTACTACTTATATCAGATGAAAAAGCATTTCGACGTTTCATCAGTCCATTGTATCGGCTGTGTTGAAATGTGCGTCCGGAGCTAGACGGTTAGAAAAGTTTTTAACGGATATTATATGTTTTTACGTTGAAATAAAGTATTCATCATGAAGTATGGCGCTGACCTCTGGGTGACACATCTAAACGGAATGTGCCTATAAGAAGAGTAGGCAGTTATCTTCAACAGAAGAGTACCCTGGCTGTTCAGACTGATATATCTTTAATACATGTTCCACACTCCGCTCAAAATTATGGCTTTGATGGCTCTAAGATGAATTTACCAAGCCTTCATCCAAAAATCGTTGGTTTATTAACAATAATCCCGTAGAATCGATGCAAATGCAACTTAGGGCAGGGATTCTATAGTCCAGTTATTACGACAGAGATACTCCATCCTAACGATATAACCCTATATATGTATTGAGGCACAATCAAGTGCGAACAATCCGTTCCAATTCATGAAAAGTCCCGGTTCCTTTGCATATCACAAAAACTGGAAGGCAAGGGACTTACCGTCTTTTTGCTCAGGCAGTCTTATGACGTTGCTTCAACCCGCATCGTTGAAAAGCGTGAACTGTTTCAAGATTTGGTGCACTAGAATTGCCATCCAATCTGAAGAAGCAGTCGATGAACTCCTTGTCTTTTCCTAGAAGCTGTAGTATCTTTCAGAATCCTTCTGAAGATAATATGAGCGCAACAAACATCGTTGAAAAGCGTGAACCGTTTCAAGATTTGATGCACTAGAATTGCCATCCAATCGGATGAAGCAGTCGATGAACTCCTTGCCTTTTCCTAGAAGCTGTAGTATCTTTCAGGATCCTTCTGAAGATAATATGAGCGCAACAATGGGGCAGTTTGCGAGGAAACTGACGAGAAACTGGCCATTTCGTAATGTTGCTAGGCAAACTGCAGATTACTGGAGAGGTGATAAGCAACAGCGACGGCGTTCGGTGCTTTTTTTGCCGGCATCCTGAATATTTGTAGCACCCTTCCGGTGCCTAACTGCCATGCCACCCGAAGGTTGCACGAGACCTGGGATACTGCCCAGTTGCCCAAGCCTAGACAGGGGAAGTCGAGAGGTAGAAGGCGGGTTCGAACCACGGAACTTCCGATCAGTAATTTCGCACCCTGACTAGTTCGGCCGTCTCGCTCCCTGCCTGAATATCTAAGTGTAGTTAGCTCTGACGAAACGCAAGTACAGCCAGGTACACCAAGAAAACCGGTTAACGTCAAAGGCGCTAATTTATTATTCTTTCGGTTATTTTAACCACCCATGAATCTAGTTTTATCGCACGCAAATTTTTAGAACAATCCGCAATGGCACTTTCCTCCATATGCTGTTCCCTCCATTTAGAAGGGAAAATAGTGGAAGATTATCGATCAAAATCGCGCCTCTACTTAAGAAGCGCTTCCGCAATAGCGGCCCTACCTTGGCGCGCTTTATGAGCATCCAGTATTTTGTTTCCTGCTGCTTTAAAGCAATTTGAAATTCCCGAACTCTTGTTGTTCTCTCAAAACTGGCGTAAAGACTTCCGCTTGGCAATCATCATCGAATCAATGTCGATCCATTCAAGGTTTTCTTGTGTGCCCATGAGGTTATCTTCATGAGGCGCCGTCGTCAACAAGTACCCATTCGAAATCCCAGGTTTCATTTAGTACTAAGCTACCTCACTAGGTGTATCCTTGCAGGTGCTGTCTAGAGGAGGTTCATGGAACAGGTAGCTATTATAGGCGAAATAGTCTCATTTGCAAAATGCACTGGTGTTAACGAGCCACATATCCAATTGGAAAAAAAACAAGCAACTCGATTGAGTCCCTCCTTAGTATGAGGCAGATGAAAACTCTGGAAATTTGTGTAACTCGTGAACGCATAGAGGAATCAAGTTGGTAGTAGGATGATGGAGAATCCCCAGCTAACTTACGAGTATCGTGTTCCGCCAATTTCGGTATGTTTTGCTCCAACATGGCGATATAATTACTCTCAGTCCTGTGCCAAGAGAAACACGTCACAATAATTACATTTGATCCCTTGACGCGTGACTTAGTGACCGATAAACTGTGATCGCCAGTACAGGGTAAAATCCTGTACTTCGATAAACCAGTGATAACTACGTCCGCAAGCCGTAAATTCCATTGGCACCGTGATGCCACGGCGCATAATTAAACTTCGTCAATCGCCGGATAACGCCTACCTTAAAAAGCCCTTGTTCACATCTCAATGTCGCAAGTAAACCACTTCATGTATAGTTCCAACAACGTGCATCCGTCTAAACGCACACTTGATGGCTTATGTTGCATCATTATCATCAGGTGTTAGGGTATTCAGTGAGTCCCGCAAACAAGCGGAACAGTATGTTGTAAAAGCTGATCTCATTCAGGAAGGATGTCTACACCCGACTAAAAGTTTTAGTGGCGACAATGTCGTCTGCTTTTTCCTGCTCAGGATGGTGATGTGAGTTTCATTATGGTGAATCGTTTTACAAAGGAAAATATTTCTTGCAGAAACTTTTGTGAGTTTCATTAGGTATGGCTGTTACGTGAGTAGATCACATATTCTACTGGGTTTCTTTGCGAACCAAGTATTCAGTTCTAATTCAGTGGAGTCGCAGTCATATTACGGAGAAGCATAGTTTAATAGGGTAAGGGTGTTTGGAATTTAAAGAATGCCAAAATAATTTGCAGGAAGTTACGCAAAAATTAATTCCTGGCACTTTGAAGCCTCGGTGAACCTTGCGTCCGTTCGACTGTAGGGAGGTTTGTTAACGACCCCTTCCAAAAAAAACTCGCCTGTCGCTTGAAACATCTGTGACATTCTTGCTCCTTTATCTGTTCGGGATTAAATATGGACTTAAAAAGACAACATGGTCTCCAAGAAAAACGCTTGAACTTCGTTTGATTTGTTTTATGGTGGCGGATTCACTTACGCCTAACAGATTGTTGAGGCTTCCCTTTACAAGTAAATTAACTCACATCAGACAGTAACTACTGTTTTAGTATATCGTGGGCATGTTGTACTGACTGAGTCAGGCCTAATCTCCTACACTACGCTGCACTTCATTCGGACCACATTGTCACAATCTCCAGGTTGACCGAACAAGTGAAATGACCATAATTCATTCAGTATACCATAGCACATAGCATAGATCAGTGATTGTTCGGACCACTTCGCCTATTTATGACAGTACATGTATCTGTTTCATACATGCGCCCGGCAACCGGGGCCTCCACCCTCCAAATGATGGGTATTCCCCAACTTCGCAGATATCGTTTACTTTAAAGCCAATGTCGGTAAGGCACTAAACGCCACAGCCCTGACAACTACTTACGCGGTACTCGCGGCGGACACACCCTCATTATTCATTGTTGCGCCTCGTATATACAGACCAAACCGGTGAAGATGATATATTGTATTCATCCATCATCCATCTGCCGTGGCAGTAGGCGCACGAGCCCCATATATGTTTTGGTTGGCATTCATCTGCCGCAGGACTTTTTGTGACACTGGGTGGCCTTCCAAACAGGTTTCACTTGCCCTATGATGGTTCTTGACGATCGGGGACATCCGGGGCGAGGTACTTACTAATAGCGTACAGGTAGTCCTCACAATGTAATCCTACCTAAAGTCCATTTACTTTTAAGGGGTGGAGGCCTCGGGAAAATAAATGATCATTACATGCTCGTGTGTCAGAAGAGTGCCACACCTTTGCGGCGCTGTGTGTACTGATAATGCCAAGACCAAACAGGATAATACTAATGATGTGTGGTGGACTTGCCATGTGCATACCTACCGTGCCTGCCCGTCCCTATTTTGCCACATGGTCCCGTACAAAGGTCACCTGACCGGGGTTGGGCTGGAATCGAAATAGCTGTTGTGGAAAGTTTATCCGGGTGGGATAGCCAATTAATCATGTCAAATAAGACGGATCCAAAGCGAAATGGGATCTCTCTTGTTTGTGGCCAGAAAAATTGTTTTTGCACTGATGATCAGTGTATTAGCGACCGGTTTTTTTATAGACCTTTCTATCGACATCGAAAGGTATAGAAGTCATTCGGAGAACGTGGCTGGAAATATGAAGCAAAAACTAGTCTAGAGAGACTGTTTCACCTGAAAGTACCTGAGTATCATGACTCATTTGTGCCAATCAAAACTCCGCTGTGGGAATTTCTACCTTCGCTATGAGTTTGACTGAAAAAAGTAGAATCTGCGAGTGGCTACGTGGATGGATGAATGGGTTAATGAATGAACGAATGAATGAATGAATGAATGAATGAATGAATGAATGAATGAATGAATGAATGAATGAATGAATGAATGAATGAATGAATGAATGAATGAATGAATGAATGAATGAATGAATGAATGAATGAATGAATGAATGAATGAATGAATGAATGAATGAATGAATGAATGAATGAATGAATGAATGAATGAATGAATGAATGAATGAATGAATGAATGAATGAATGAATGAATGAATGAATGAATGAATGAATGAATGAATGAATGAATGAATGAATGAATGAATGAATGAATGAATGAATGAATGAATGAATGAATGAATGAATGAATGAATGAATGAATGAATGAATGAATGAATGAATGAATGAATGAATGAATGAATGAATGAATGAATGAATGAATGAATGAATGAATGAATGAATGAATGAATGAATGAATGAATGAATGAATGAATGAATGAATGAATGAATGAATGAATGAATGAATGAATGAATGAATGAATGAATGAATGAATGAATGAATGAATGAATGAATGAATGAATGAATGAATGAATGAATGAATGAATGAATGAATGAATGAATGAATGAATGAATGAATGAATGAATGAATGAATGAATGAATGAATGAATGAATGAATGAATGAATGAATGAATGAATGAATGAATGAATGAATGAATGAATGAATGAATGAATGAATGAATGAATGAATGAATGAATGAATGAATGAATGAATGAATGAATGAATGAATGAATGAATGAATGAATGAATGAATGAATGAATGAATGAATGAATGAATGAATGAATGAATGAATGAATGAATGAATGAATGAATGAATGAATGAATGAATGAATGAATGAATGAATGAATGAATGAATGAATGAATGAATGAATGAATGAATGAATGAATGAATGAATGAATGAATGAAGTCACACCCAGTAGATATTACTGTGGTTATTGTTATTCCATGATCTGGTGGGTAACCACAAGCAACGGACTCGACATGAACACTCCGGTCGTGGTAGCCTCCTAATCACACTCAAGTCTCAAGTGTAACGCTGATCGAATGGTCAATGATTGTCCGAGAACTCAATAAAGCCTAAAGGCATATGGCAAGCAGGTCTCGTATAAAACCGCTCTGAAGGAACTGTTTTTTATTGAGACAACATGCGTTGACTGTATACTTAAAAGCAGATATTGGATCTGTCCCTGTGTCGCCGCAACTCAACTTCCAGGCATTTTCATAGGTCGACCGACTTTTGATTCTATATACAGATTAGTCTTTAGCTGTGGGGAATCACAGCCTCGTGCATGCTTGGGGAATAATGATGTAATGGGCATGTGGAAGTAATCGTGCCCTTGAAACTGCTGGGAAACAGATTGTTTGATCCGCGAAATAACGGAAAATTCTGGCGTTATGCTTTGTTGTAACCATGACTGACGGTATTAAAACGAGGTACATCAGTAGTTATGAGTAAATGGCAACTTTCTACGATCTTGCTTTGACCACCCACCTCCCCACTCTCGCCGTTTGAGCATGCTAAATCATATTTCTGAGGGTTTGTTTTAGTACGTTATCTATCACCATCTGGACTAGGAAGAGGTTCCTGATTAAGAGAAATGGAGATTTAAAATGGGCGGTAACCATAGAAGCGCTGTGGGCGCCTTATTGCTTCTCTGTTTGGTTATACTCGAGCATAAGGTTCCACAAAGCAAGTTGCTCTTGGAATGTCTAATGAGTGATTTCCTGAATGGTAACAGCTGAGAAATAATCACACGTCTCGAGTATACGGAAATCCGTAAGCTGATGTGACAAAGCGCTTAGCTGAAGAAATGTGCAATAATGGTTTCGTCATGCTGAGAAGACCCTGTTGCTTCAGGTTATCTCATGCTCAGTTGGTTTGTGACAATTTTTCTCGAAGAAACTGAAGCAGATTGATTTCTGTGAGACTTTGCCTTCACCTCCTGGTTGCTTCTTCTATAGTGGCTTCCTTTGGGAAAATCGACCTAGCCCGTGAATAGTATTCACTTTTTCAACAGTGTCCTTCAAAGGAGAAAACGAGTACACTAGTACTAGTATAACCATGGAAAGCCCAGCACAAATGTTGGCGTGCCGATTTGATGTTCAGACCGTTTTAAGTTGGGGTCCAACGGTAGGCACATTTCGAAACTTCCCATGCCAAAACGACTCTCATGTCCGTGGAGATTTTACCCTGACCTATTCTACCCAGACTCAACACGTCGGAACAAAACTGGACTTTCTAACTTTGAGCAATCCATTTCGCTGTGGCCAAAAGTAAATTGAGTGCAACCCCTAAAACGATACGTTCACAAATAGGAACATGAAATGCTCAAATTTCGAATGTCGTGCTGTCTTGTGACAATAATAGTTGCCTAGGCAAGATATTACCTACTCATATCCATACGCTCAATGAGGATAGAATCGCCAAATCCCCGCCTACTCTTGTCTCCTAATTGCTGGTTCGGACAACAGAGTCTTAAGTGGTAGAGTGAAACAAGTATGGGGTTTTTATTGCCCGTGGGGTTGTACGATCAGAACACTTGAACTCTCAAGTTCACTCTTAACAAGGGTTTTGAATAATCACTTGGTTATCAAGACCTGGTTTCAACTGAACGGATTTCATCGTTCGCGTTGTATGTTATAAAAGAGGAAAAGAAAATAAATCCAGCAATGACCGAACACACATTCCGTCAATTTGCACAATTTCATCACGTGACAGAAGTGTTCAGGTAGATTTAACCTTGGATTCTTGTGTCCGGCAGAAATTTTTCAGCTTTTTCATATAATTTTATTTGTCTCTCCAGGCGAAGCTTGTGATTTCCATCTAGAAGTCACAAATTTCAGGGCCATGTGACCAATTTACTGCTTTTGTTCTTGCACCAAATCTGCCGCATGATACCATCAATTTTTCCAATGATACAGTCGGAGGCGTGTTGCTGTAAAACTAATATGACGCATCACAATAAAAGTCAACTCATCGGTTGATCTCAGTTAGTTGGAAAACCTATGTTTTAACCTGGATTCCACATGACATCGTTTTTCACCTTACCCACCTTAGAGCTACATTTTCCGGGTATGCAGATGCACTGACCCTGTATACTAGTTCTTGCAGAAACAACATGTTAAGTGGTCACCGTGGCATTTCGAAATAAGAAACAACCGAGGTCGTGCTGACAAAGGGTAATATTGTTTGAGATAAACAGACTGGTGTCGATTACGCCAGCTGAGTCCATGTGGTATAGTTTGACGCATTCTGATATTTGAATAGTTTTCCATTTACGTTCTCGAGCTCCATCGATTTACGATAGCAGTGTCTTCTTTGATATACGCTCTCTATACGGGAGTTGTTTTGAACTTCTTTTTAATGGAGAGAAAGGTGACCAAGTCGAAGGTCCGGAATCACAGGGTTGTCCTCGAATTGCATGCATTACAACCCTCAGAAGACCAATCTGACTTGGGATTCAGCAAAGACGAAACGAGACCTCGATTAGCACACAAACAGTGAGTGCTGCAACCTCCGTTTTGAATAGATGTCCACGATTCCCAAAAATGCGCAAATATTCGTGTGTGTGCCACTTTTTGGCACTAAAAGGACAACGCTTCTCGTTCGATATGTTTGCATTGTCAAAAGGTTTGTGGTTTTTAAAAACGACGTCAGCATCGACGAAGGCTTGTTACTTACATTTTCGAGCAAGATTTAAACTTTCAATATTGAAACGGTTTGAATAGAGTCATAGCAACAGCATATCAAGTCACAGAACTTCCCATTATGAATTCGGCTACTGCAATTTCATCAGAACTGCCCAGACTGCACTTTTTAACGTCATCGAAAAGCACATTTCCCCTCGTGTTTGTATCGGGTTCAACCTCGTACTTAATCGTCTATGTGCCCCGTGTGTATTTTAATCGCGCAAATATATTTTCTCGAGTTCGTGGGTTTCAAACTAGGAACGCTTATGGGCCCTCAAATGACCATTCCGAGGACCGTTTTATACTCGAGGTGCCAGTCAAGCAGTTATTCGCGGTCCTTGGCGAATTTCGATCTGAATCGCCTTACAGCGTTTTTGAGTAACCCAATCGGTGCCGCACTTGGGTGATTAGCCAGTGAACTGACAGCCAAGATTTTTGGTTGACGCAAGCTCTCTTCAGAATAGACGAGGTTGTTCCAAGGCCCCAATCAGATTGCGTAACTTAACTATGCATCGCTGACAAGGATAGTTCACATGCTATTTTTTAGGTAGCTATTGTGGCGGTTCCACAGCAAAACCCAAAAGGATGTCAATGGTTGTGAACAAGCTTCGTCTGCTTGATTGATCGCATGCGTGGAAAGCACAAACCATAATCGCATTTTTGTTGTCGGAAGCCATAAAAATATTATTTTGATGATGTCTGGAAGGTCTGATGTGGGAGCTGAAATATACGGCGATCTGTTATGATCATCAGCAGGTGAACATTGCAGAACAGCTCAGAAATTTCGCCCGTTACTATTAGGCGGACATTAGGACTAATTACTTGGTCGCCTGTCTGTCTTAAAGGTAGTTACTTTTCATGTGCTCATGGTGCGATTCGTTTAGTGTCACATGTATGATTAGGACAGGTCTACCTCGATCAGCTCGCAAATGTGCACGCTGAAGTTCTTTTCTGTCCCATTTTATTCAAAACTGCAACCGTTCGTGAGTTTCCCACAAGAAATCTTCTACTACAAATTCTTCTGGCAATAAATCTTCCTTTTTGTTGTCACGATGCACACGGGTTGCCTATTCCCATCAAGTATACCCTATTGAAGGTGGTCTTTTTCATGTGTGGAATTAAGTGTCCGCAGCAAAGTGCCATGAATGAGGCTGATCTTTTTGTCAATTGTGGTTTTACATTACGTGGACCCATAATAGAGCCACACTAACTAGTACTGGTGGACCGTTAGTGAGGTTGTGAGAATTCTTCACTGTTTCTCAGTCCAATCAGAATTGGGGGTGTTTTTCGTATCTCAATACAAACGATTCAGCACGTTTGACAGCTTATGAAATGCTAACTTACTAGATCATTCAATATACACCCCTTTTTTCACCCAGTTAATTTTTCCACCGACGATTTGTCAAAACAGTTCCTCCAACCAGGCTATCCTAACGAACCGTAAATCTCATTTACAAGCCCCTCCCCTTCATGCAAGCAACAAGGTGGATCGTCACTCTGGTGGTGATGATGACTGACGAGGCGTGGCCAGGAAAAGGCATGATTATCATTACATACAAATAGCAGTATCGGCAAATCGCGCCAAACTATCTCCTCTCTTTCGGTCAGTCGGAACAAAACGGTTGTCGGTCAATTTAACCACTAATCATGAGGCAAACGAAGAATTGTAAATGTTTCTCTTTCTGAGAAAACCCCGAGGGAAATCGAATTGTTTTACAGTCCATCATGATGAGGGTAATGATGATGTTTGCGGGGAGTGGTTGTGAACAACGTTTTGTCCGTCACGGTTGACCGTTGTGTTTGCGTGTTGGTGTATGTGTCTGTGTGTGCATACGTTTGTTTTGAAGTGGCGTAACGAGGCGAAATCGCCTTTCGGATTACACTATCGTAGTCAATCTTTAGTGAACAGTGCGCGGTTTTTGAGCACGTGGTGGTGTAACAGTGAAGGAAGGAGGGGCTAGCAGGGGTGAAGGAGTACCAACCAGACGATGTAGCAATCAAGACGTACCTTGATGCCGTCGCATATCGGTGGTTAACCAACCATGCCAAATGTTGTTGCCGCCTGTAGCCTCTCGGCATATAGACAATTTGCGTCCTCCGTTAATTATGAGTGTTCGATCTTTAACCGGGCCGTTAGTCTATCATTAGAAGATTCATCTCCTCACACGCCACCCTCAAACCAAAATCATATCCTCGACGAATCGGGGCACTTGTGCTTGCTGTGAAATATAATTACTCGCGTTAAAGTCTGTCTGCCCGCTTGGCAGATTGCAAAGAAATTCGTTGAAAGTTGAATAACGGTTTTCTAAGGAGCGAGTGGTTAACAATTTGGTGTTTGGCAAACCACAATAAAGAATGAAGAAAGTGCTGTTTTACACTAGTTTACCAGAGTCTAGAATACAGTCTTCTATCCTCTATAATACCCAACACATTTATATGGCAGCTCTTTCACCCGCACGCTTCCATCACATTATTTGTGTACAGTACATGAATATACTTTTTCTAACGTCAAGTTTTCTCATAGGCTGAGGTTTGTGCGCTCTACTGGCTGAAACGAACCGGATTCTTTACTCATACCTCATTGTTAAGTCCTGGAACTAGGATATGCTCAAAAGGACTAACTCACCGGTTCCACTCAAAGTCAGCTATTTTCTACGCCAAGCTGCAATTTACTGTTACGTTGCAAATTGAATATTCGAAGCTCTTTTTATTTAAGAAGAAGGTGATAGAATATAACGTAGTTATTGTGGCTAATCTTCCTAAGTATTCACTCCTTGATCCGAATTTCTTCATGAATATGATGTCTGGGAACCGCTTGACATGCACCCGGTAAATTTTGATCAACCATTATATACTATATATGATAAAACCCGGGTTTCATACAGTAGTTGTTCTATATCTTACTAGTCCAAATCAATAGTTATTCGGTCTTCTAAACTTTTCAGGAGGTATGTGCGTTCAGATTCCTAAGTTGGACATAGTCATCCCCTTATTGGTGGTCTGCTACTTCATAGCTGTTTTATTAGGTATTCTTTACAAGAGCTGTCGACAGAGACCACCGCCTGAATGAGCCTCGCAAATTGTTTCCGTCAGCTTTTCGTAGACTCGGCTAGCTGGAATGGACTTGTCTCCCAGGTTCCATCTGCTAAAGATCTCGTACTAAAGATATCAGTCTTGAAATGTCGAACTGGTAAGCCTTATGGTGATGTGTAAATATATTAATTTCAAGAAACCTTCTGTGGACAAAAGACATCACCATAAAGTTTGCCTGATGCTTTATTCAGAAATGCATTTCTAAGTTCTAACGACGTCACCAGTGACTACCAGTCAACAAGAAGGGCTATGGTGTCACTTATCTATCAGGTGTAAGGTACGTGTAGCGTTGCCGATTCCTGGGGCATGCCAAGTGTATTCACGTTTGTTAGTTATTGCCGTTGTTTGCATTGGTTCACCTTTGAGACAAGTAAATAAGTTCATCACACCAAGGAGTTTATTGCGTCTTCACTCGACCGTTTCAAACGATCTTTAAATTCCGAAGTGTCGTTTCCTTTTTAATGAAAATCATATATCTCGAGCTTGTGGTTCATAAGAAATGGGTCGGGAGTTCAACCAGAGAGGAGGCCTCTATGATCTCAAGTGGGAAATTCAGTGGAGGAAGGCAGAGATCTGAGGACGCCAATACATCGTACTCTAGGATGGTTATTGATTCGCGAGTTGATTTCAACACCTCGCATAAATTACGACTCCTCCAAGGTTACGATAAATTGGACAAAGGTTGATGAGTTGGAGGCTCGATGAGTTGAATTCTAATAACTGAATGAGAACCGAATGCTGCGTGAGTTTACGATGTTCTTGTAGTCGCATATGTGAGTTTGTTTTTCGGTTGATTACTACTCAAGCGGGTCTTGCTGGATCACGTGATTATCGAAAAAATGTTTTATTTGCTGGCACCACAGCCAACGTCTTTGATCAAACCTTATGGTTAAGTGTGTAAGGTATACTGGATTTACAATACATATAGGATGGTGGGTCTCATTTTCTTGTGTTGCCCCAATGAGCACAATCACTCATTTGCGCGGCTAAACAGGTGTGAGAGAATGGGGAGTTCAAAAACATGAGTTTCTCAAAAGTAGCCAACACGGAACGATACTCACAATCACCATTAGCAAATTTATAATATTCGAATTCAACGAATTCCATCACAACAAAATTAAAAAACTGCCATTTCCAAGTTGCGTGGTGTTATTTGACCAGACATTCGTAACTGACAGGTCGATCGACCGAAGCATTCAGGACTGGTAATCATTTAGAGAGACGAGAGTGCTGACCACATCATTCGAACGTTAACACACTTCCTTTGTGATAAATCAAGCGCATCTGGCCTGTTCATCCTCCATGTTGGTTATCCGAATATCATATCCCGGTATGGCTGAGATATACCTATGAGCTCTGATAACGGTGAAACTTTAGTCCAGTGCAAAAACAGGAGGTGAACCGTCCGCACGAGAGGGGCATAAAACGATTAGAAACGTTCACAGGCATGGTACTTCAACTCTGAAAACATTTTTGGATTTCAAAACCATACTAAGGCCAATTTCTTACTCGATCTAGCTGATTCTACATCTTTTACCCGATATGATATCCCGTGTTTGATCTATCACGCTATTCGGACCGAAAGCAGCACACCTTGTTGCGCATTCCGGCATTGGAACACTGAGCTTCAGTAAAAAAAAACATTGCACTTCAGTAAGACATCATCTGATTAAATTACCAATTCGGCGACTTCGTTTCATATGTCAGAGTAGGCCAATGAGTCCTGTCATGTGAATGCATCACTCGAACGAAACACCTATGAGTTTAGAACACGGATGAGGTGAGGAAACCAATACACAAAATCCAAAAACATCATCACTGTTATACCGTTTGTAATTGTGTCAATCGTCCTCACAGTTTTCGTCATCGCCATTATTTCATTAGTCAGGTGCTTGGAAGAAAGTGGATATCACCGCAAAACAAGCAGTAATTTCGACTCTCCAACCTGACCACTCGCTACGTGACCACCAGTAACATTCATTTTCCCAGACAAGGTCAAAATCTGACCCCAAAAGCAGTTATCGAGTAAGATGCTATTCGAATTCTTTCACCTGACTGGAATCGAAACCAAAGTCTACCTGATATCCTCTGAGATGGTTTGGCTGATGTTTGGCATTTCGGTCAATTATGCAGCACAATGCCAATCAACAGACAGTTTTCCATGCCAACCGCACCCAGGGATGAACCAGTACGATATAGACTAACAAATGATCAGGTTGATAAGCCAAAGATATAACTTCCACAATTTTCCTAGCCAACTGGTAGATGGACGAATGTGTGTGATCAGCAGGCAGGCAGTCTGTCTATCATATTACATAAGCAACCGCTGTGCACACATGCTCGATAGTTCACCTGAACACAAGGTTAAGTTTGCCATTCCTCACATCCAACAACAGCAACACCAGTAGCTGCAGACCTAAATGGCCACACGCTGTGATGAAGTGTATTCGTGATGAAACAGCTGGCGCCCATTGCAAACAATTTAGCTGGGCTAGAACAACAAGTGAGGACATGTGGACACGAAGGTAAATGGGCAAAAACCTTCTAAAGTTGTAATAGTTTTTCGATGTTTTTCAAACACTTGCTGTGGGTTGATGAAAATATAGCCGGTAGAGGATCAGTTTCTGTAAGCATGTGTCTAGACTGTCACCAAGAGCATCTACGTGGAATGCTTGATCAATGGTCCACAAAACCCCGTTAAGGTGGCTCGTGGGACCAAGGCTTGTTGAGTAAACGCTTGAATAAAAATGACAAAAGAAGAATTGGGAACATTTTAAAAAATAGCGCAGTTCAGATTCACATTGAAGTTCCTGACCGTAACGGATGTTAATGTGAAGTATGTGTGTGCAATATGAACAGAGGGTTCGGACAGACTTTGAGTGAATCTTTCGTTACTCGTAGCACCAAAAACGCTTTAACATTCAGGCTATCAAATCAGTCGTGATTCGTTACTGCGAGAATACCCAAAAATTGCTGACAGTCCACCACCAGTTTCATCAACGGTAAGCATAGCAAAACACACTCATTTGCTGCTCTATCCTCTTGCTAACCACTCAGACCAATCGACCTTTAGGTGAACATTTTGCACACTTTTACCTGCAGACTCCGCCTTACCTTTGCTGTACCCGTGTGTATCACTCGCTCTTAGATTTACAATCTTTTTATTTGCGTTTCACAGAATAGACTGCGAGAGTCTTGACGTTCTTCAACTCCTGTTCCGAGAAACATATCAATTTGCTCACCTCCGGGCGTAATCTGCACCAGTAGCCCTGTGCGACTATATTCTCACTCTCTCTAACTGAATCGAAATGCAAACGCAAAATGTATACTGTTGTTCACCAGCTATTACCGATCACTTAGCTGCCCAACGCGCATCCTGTTCGAAATCCATTCAGGTTAGCTGTTTATCCGAGCAAATTACTGATGCATATAATAGTCTGATACCATAAAAATGATAGGAACCGCATCCATGCTAATGAGATTTGTATTGACTCAGTAATCAGTCCTATAATAATGCATTGATTACTACCTGGAGGATAACTGATAGCTCATCGAAAACAAACAAATCACAGTAGCGTTTACTTCGGACAACAGTTCCTTTTGGTGTACGATGAGAGAAATACCGGAAAAATTTGTTGGTCGCAACAGAGTACTTAAGAAAAACTTTGACATTTTGGTTTTGAATCCATTGTGAGTGTGTTTGTGCTTGTATAAATACACAGACGTAACACACAAAAGCCCTGTCTGAGGACACTAAATTTGATTAATCAGCGTCATTAGTATCGCTTCGTGATTGCCCTGGTCGTCGCTGACGTTCTCGTCTCATAACCCTCATCGTTTTCATCTCACGATATCCCGAGAATCGTCGAGTATGGTGTGAGTTTGTGGGAAGGGGTGGCGCGGCGGAATAGTGTTCATTCAGTCAAAGAGCCCCACCTCTTGTAATAAGATAAGCAATCAAAATAAGAACCACTTATTCGTGGGAACGTGGAAAAATCCGCCCCAGGGAGCTGCTCGAAGTTGAATGAGGCGATCAATGCCGGCGGTATTTGATGCAACGCACTCCTTTTGCGTTGTTACATACATATCCACTTCAGATAGTGGTGTCGTGCGACTGAGTCGGCTAGTAATGAACTGAAGTGTCCCTATAACACCTTTTTCACGTCGCCGTGGGATAAGAGATAATATGAGAGTCGGTTCGCCTTCAATTCACCTAATGAGACGAGAGGCTGGATGACTGACCATGAAATCTAACACGAGAGGGCTAATAATCCCGTCAGTACAAAGGATGTTTTAGACTGCTATTAAGATCTGATATACGAGAGGCTGCACCGAAGAATTATACGTGCTATCATCTTTATCAAATGCCCTTATTCAGAGCCACTTTCTTACGAAAATAAAACTCCTGGTAACAGGTCGTGCACTGTAACGGGAGGTGAGTATAGGTGTACTGAGAATTTTTGCGACCAAGCCAGGATTACAACAGTTCAAAAGGAGATCAGCACAAAAAACATAGGAATAGCACACGCCAAGGTTTTGTGAGATGTGACGCAACTTCATCTGCTAGCAAAATTTACCACCTCGTTCAATACCACTGACAAGGCCGATGAACCCACCTTCCTTCTTGAATACCAGTTTGCGCGTACTTTGCAAATGAAACTATTTTTGACAGCAGACTACGCTGTAATTCGCCGGAGTTCTCGTATTCTTTAGCTGAATTTCAACTGACTTTCCCACCAACAGTTCTGCAAGTCACCCTTTTTCAGTTCATCCATTTCCCGTTTCTTATTTTAAAACGTATATATTGCTACCTAAAGTGTGAACTCATTTTTGCCACTTCAGCGTTAATTTTGCCCCTTTCACTCGGAACTTCTTATGTTACGAGGTCAAGCTTAGCCCATATTTCCGCGAGGGTGATATAAAGTGTGGTTATCAAGGTGGACGTTATGTTGCTTAAATCGGTTCCCGAAGTCTTCATTATCTTCATCCACCTTCCCACGTTTGAATTTTTACTTTATACTATTCGATGCATGCACAACATAGAGTGACACGAATTTGACGCTGGTTTCAATGATCATACGATTCTTTTTCTAGATTGCACAACAGATGGCAAAACAATGCCGACTACTGGGGCCTGTGATTTAGATCCTTGAGGCCAAGGGTTACATCCCAAGTTTTTCAGAACAAATCAAGAAATTTCAACGAATACGATGTCGCAACCGCATGGTATCTTCACGCACAGTATACTGCTGGCATCAAGTATGGTGTTGGTGGTGTTGATATAATCTACTCTGTATGGTGCGAGAATGCGCGCACACAAGCTGTGGTAAGTGACTGCTGCCGCAGTGACTAACTGTCAGAAGAATGCAGTTACCTTACATTTGCGATAGATATGTTGTCTTTTGGGTTAAAGTCACACACTGAGAAGGGGGCGCCACTTGAAGGATACCTTAAAATGGTTCTGTGTTGTTACTGTTTAGGAGCTGAGCGCATTAACCGACTGCATGTAAATGTTTTGTTGGAGCCGGTCATGTGCGCTCGATTGAGTTCGAGTTTTTTCTAACCTTTCCCCACTACATTGAGTAAGTGTCTGCTTCTTCTTTGATCTCCATGAAAGTATGGTGTCAATCGCTACCTTCGTGATAGCGGCAAAAGCGTCACTACCCAGGTAATATGTGGTGGCTAGTGGCTGGTGTCTCTTAACAACCATACTGGTCTTCATTCATGCTTCAAAAAAGGTCGGCATATTAGACAATATTTCATTCGGATCCATAAGATTCCACTACCCACAGATTTGAAGTAGTCTGCTTAGAAAAAGGAGAAGTCCTAGAGTTTATTTTGCGCTTCCATCTGAGAACTCGTACTGGAAGAGTCAATCGACTAGGGGATAACCTGACGTCAATTACGTAGCTGGAGGATACTAGTACTGTATCTGAAGTCTGAGTTAATTGCCTCCGAACAGCTACTCGTGCGTGGATGTTGTATTTTCCAGTTAATGCAAGGAAGTCCACGGGATCGAAACTTTACCGCTTTTCTGTGTGTGTGTGTGTGTGAATCACCGATGTGACTCACAAACATCAAAACAAGATTTTGCTATAAGGATGACTATCTCGCAAAGCATAATGTCTACTGTGACTTCACAACCTCCATACCACGAGGAAACATCATGCCTTGCACATAATATGCCCTCCAAAGTTGGTGTCTTTTGAGTGGAATCCGAACAACCTGCTCGGATGTCCGATTCGTGGGAAGTTTATAGCACAGAGACAAGTGCTCAGTTTTCTTTCCCCGAGGATTACTCTAATTATCTACATGTTAACAGGACTTCTTCGGAATCCATAATGAATAGTGCTCGAAACAGCTCTAAAATAAATACTCGCCAAACCGATAGGAGTTCACAATAAACAACAACCAGACAGGCGACATCGAGTATGCCAAGAAAGACTGGTTTTTATTGTTCAGCTCGCAAATGTGCACTCCAAACTCCATAGCCTGACATTCACCGTTTGGGCCTGCATTGCAGACGAAGTGAAGTAAAAAGCCTTAGGTAAACACTCTAATTCAGCGTCACTTAACCCCAGAGAAGTGATTTATGTTAGGACATGACTTTTTTGTCGCACAACACGTTTTAAATGCGAGTATGTATCTCATTTATGAGCCTCAGTCTAGTCGGGTTGCCAATCGTTTCTGGTGACCTGTATATGTCTGCATTGGTGTAACTGCCTCGGTGGCGGGAATCGACAGGTCATACTGTTGCGGTATATCGTGGTTATCAAAATCATGAATTACAACTCAGTCGTTACTTGATGAGCCATCTACACACAGCCACCGATCCCCAAGGAAAATAGTTATTGGAACGAGGACAACATAGTTATTTCCACTCTGGTGAGACAGTTGTGATTCTGTTCAAACAGTTTGGTTGTTTGGCAGATATTTCTTCTATTCATGCCCCACAGTGAAGGGTAAACTAACCGCCTGTTGCTATCTGACGTAGTTTTGTACTTTACACTGCTTTTTGTGGTGAAGTAAACAAGATTTTTCGGTTGGACCGGGTCATCTAATTTGTACCCCCGGTCACAGATAGCGTAATCCAGACTTCCTCGCATCTGCACAGGTAATTGTGAACACACAGATGTGCCGCTAAAACTGTCAGTCATTCCGTCTCACCGACTGCATGCTGTGTGCTTTGCAAGCCTGTTCCTATGATGAAGGCCGCATTGCAACAGTTTGTGCACCCTGTCGGGGGTCACAAAAAGCGCGACTGCTCGGAGTATACGAAAGGAAGCTTATAATCGTTTTTCTCCTCAGTCATCGGAAATGTCACAGCTTAGTCGACTGTGGCCCGATTAGTCGGACGGACTGGTCTTTGTGAGTGAACATACTTAACCGTGTGCAAACTAATCCTTTCACTAAGCTGCACAAGAGTTTCGCTGTCTTATTTTTTGCGCCGGTCGGTTTCACTCCACGGGGTCGCTGGTGGAGCGAGGCCAGAGTATCACAAATAGGCGGTGTCTGGGTTCGCTACACGATCTTGACTGCGCAAAACGACAAAAATATACATCCATTGAGTAAGGAGCACCATAATGTCATGTGCCAGCTGCTTTCACGGTTGGACGAGCCGGTTTGTTTTGACCCCTGTGGAGTTATTCTTGTCCTGTTTGGATGGCTTGTGGACTAAATTTAAGCGTGAAGAACGCAGCGTGTCAAGGCTGGTTGAGTGCCAGTCAACCATGTTTTTTCGACTGGCCTTGTGGAAAAAACTGGGCTTAGAAGCGGATCTACGCACTGCACAGGGGAAACCATGAACACCTGAAGAGGGGCTAGAACCAGTGGACTCTTGTTTTCGTGAGGGTTCGCTCTCAGCTGGAGTAAACTGACCCAAGGAATGATAGCCGATCTGGATGAGGTACAGAGATGCACATTTGTTCATTGCCTCACTTAAATGGCTTCCAATTAGGAAAAAGTTCCGTGAGATTGTCTGATGGAATAACTTCCTAAAAGGCATCGAGCGCCTTCGTTTTTGTCCTCCTTTGGGTCATATATTCTAGCTCTATCTTCGTTGGCTATAAATAGCACTTGTCTTTCATTTAAGGGGATACATTTAGAAGTCCCCGTAGACTTCTCGAAACCCTCATGAGAATGGGGAAGATATAATTACCCAACTCAATGAAATTACATATTCAGAAGGACACTGAGTTGCCAATTAGTGCAGTTTTAATGAACTTATTCTCCATCATTCACCTCTACTTGTAAATTTTAGGTGAATGAATCCACGTTGCTAACGTGTTAGTGCGATTTGACGGACCATACGTAAGGGATTTTTCACGCTTGAAAATAATTCGTTTTTCATTAGATGGATTTTGTCGGAGTGATCGTTCATTCCGAACCTCATAATGTGGGCCGTCTTGAATGGAAGTACTCTTTACCGGAAATACATTGATCGTTTTTCCCATGTCAGCGGCGACGGGAGTGCTATTCTCACTAGACGCCCCCATGGTATTTCTCGGAGGCCTGACCGGACCCCAAACTATCGCAAGGTGAATCGTCAGATCAGAGTGCGTTTCGAAAAAAATTCATTCGACCTCGAATGGACTTCTCCAAGCGTCACGGTCACGTGTTAGGTGAGCAGCAGAGCCCATCGTACCATTCATTCAGCTGCGTAGTGGGTTTTTCAGGTAGATGATGCGCACATGTTTCGAAAGAACTCACAGTTGAACGCGAATTCGGTTTCGGCAGGAGATTCAACTGAATCTACTGTTTATAATGGTCCGTTTGAGCTGAAGGTGCTGCACCGAATCACCACATGTTTCATGTGCTACACTATTCGAGATATCACAATAAATTGTCTAAACTTTACACAGAGAATGCTAAAAACTATTCGACATATAACAACCCGTTTCTCCTTTCGTGGAGCTCATTAGGTAACCGCAGTCCCCTAGTTTCCGTCAACCTTATGTTCTATCTGGATCAAAACTGGATAGATTTCGGCAAGCCATGGGAATGTAACCGCAGCCCCTAGTTTCCGTCAACCTTATGTTCTATCTGGATCAAAACTGGATAGATTTCGGCAAGCCATGGGAATTTTCTGGGACCTCCCGACCCCATTGCAATACAGCGGAAGCAAATAGCGTGGCAGGGTTGGCAACAAAATGCCCGTAACCCAGAACCGCCGTAATGCATCCTATCTCAACTTGCAAAAGTTATGATGAAGACCTTGGAGATTAATAAAAGACTCCGGAATTGATGGAAACTCAGCAAGTCCAACGCAGCCCAGTAAATTGTACGATTGTCAACTACCACAGATTGCTGCCAGTACCGGTAATTGGTAACCAGTCAGAAGTTACAAGGGGCGAGCTGATGTACATAGACAATCGGATAACAGAAGTGGTAGGGAAGGTAACTGAAACTCCAGGTGCATGACCTTGAATGGACGTGCTGGAGCATCTGTCTAGTTAATACATTTTGAAATAAGTTCACACCTGATCAACAGTGGTCAGTCTATGATCAGTCCTAATGCGCGTGAATGACGGATCGGGAAGGTCAGTTCGTGCAATAACAACTTCTCAGGAATAAACAACTGAGAAAGATATCTCACACTTGTTAATGACGGTGATCTTCGGAGTATAACGATGAAAAGAAAACTAAAAGCAGTCAAACGTTCTCTCTTATAACAAGTGGACTCATTCTGTGCTAAGGAGCCGGAAAGCGTCGTATAGGTATTTAGCAGGCCTCACAAACGTCTTCCGGGGCAGAACTGGTGACCACCCAACTAGTGTTCAGTCGGTGCATGAAAGTAGATGGTAATACAACATACTGATTGCCTCATTAGCCGGTGACAGACTGGAGGACGAACTCTGCAATCCCGTTGAGATTCATCTAATATATTACGCCATATTGGAAGAAGACTTTCATTAGAAGGACAACAGCATAACTAGAAACAATTTTACCGTCACTTCGGTAGTTAGTTATTATTTACTTCGATTTTCTGTCAAAATAACTACCAACAAATGATAGCATAATGAAAGCTGAAGCGATTCATATCATTGTTGTCTCACGAGACGAAACCGCATTCTTCCACGAAATTCCATCCAGCCACAACTCAGGGCCCGTCAGTGCCTACCTTGTTTGGAATCGAACCATAGCAAGGCGATTTTCTGTGACGTCAAATCTATTAAGCTATCATGACTTGGTGGTTGGATATATAATGGCGAGGCTTTGAGTTCGTGTACTTCATGAAAATAATGGATTTATGTGCCTTTAAATGAAGACCAACGGAAATACAAACATCACCATCGAGTTAACAGCAACAGAGTGAATAGTAAATGAAAAAAGAATACTTGGAAGTTTGAATTCTTTTGAGAACCGAGGTGAAACTCGTATGAGAGTCTAATTACTTTACCGTTCGCGATGTTTCCTGTGTCCTAGTTTAAATCTATCTTCTTGACTTTTAGCTCCACATACATCTACCTTGATTAAATAGAGTTGGTGAACTTTCAGATGGCTACGCGTAGAAAAAAAGCTACCAACAGAGTAAACTGAGTTGTGGGCTGCCGGAGAGATATTATCAACCTTGTAATTAGCATGGCACCAAGGAAAATACTTAAATCATAGACAGATACGTCAGTCAGACGGTTAATTGGCTTTTGCACAGCACGGCTGGTTTAAAAACGTTGCAAGACTTTACAGGTCTTGCGCTGACAGCTTTTTGGAAGGAATGCCTGACACAATGTGCACCCAGTTTGGCTGTAGTAGTCGAATAATATTTTAACGGTGCTGTGCCAACGGTCTAAATTGTATCGAACACGGAGCAAAGGCTCTGGCCCACATAGTATACTATTTTCTACGAGTTTACAATAATAGTCCTATGAAACATTCTCTCCCCAATAAAATCGTGAAGTATTTCTAGTTGTTGGTGTCTGGTTAAGTGACTGGTTCAATGTGCTTCCTTCCTCTACTATTTGCAAGTGCCTAGTATGCGACCCTATGTGCATTCGGAATCACCGAACAGACTGACGTCGGCTCAATTACACTCCGATTGCACCTAATTCTCACGGTTACAAATCACTAACCGACTGGTTTATTCTGTGTTCGTCAAGCGGTACGTGCGCAAACACTATTTAGAGGTCCGCCGTCCCAGTCATCCGGACCGAGGTCACAGACAACTAGCTAGATGACCATGTGAAAATGACAGATCAACTGTCAACTGTCCATGTGCGGTTGGACATCTTGACGTGTTGCTGCTGGCTCTCTGAGTTCGGTCGTTGCACATGCACATCATTAGTGCCCAAGCTTATGGGGTTACCAAATCCAGCGCAACCTTGTTTGTACACAAGTGTCAACTTTGTACAATTGACAGGATGATCGATATATGTATGGTATCCATTTCGCAGGTAATGTAAATAACCGCTATCTACTCCGACAGTAGACAGACAGGCTGGACAAATGTGGGTGGTCCGTGAAGCATCAGTGCACATCTGTCAGATCAAGTGTGTGTAACGTGTAGTAGACAGTTTTTCATGTTACATGATACCCAAAATGGTAAGAATATGCACTACTGTCAAATTACCAAGTGTGAATCCAGGATGCCTAACGTAAGCATGGACATGGCATAATTTATGAGCTCTGCTTGGGGCTTTTTACGAGATAAAACAGATCATTTCACTATGCACTTCAGCTGATTTATGGCGTTTGAGATCACAAATATTAATCGTCCATCCAAGCTTCATAAAACTAGGCTATACGAACAGCACACAATTATCTGAGAAACTATAAAGACCTAAAGCGAAAGAGGTAAAGCCACCATCCTCATCTCATCTCACCGTTATCATCATCAACAGCAACACTGAAAACTAGACACCAGCGGTAAATGTTCAACTGCCACGAGGAAGGCGTAATATAGAAACAAAGGAAAAGGAAGGGCTACGTCTCTAAGCTAATCGATCAAGTATCAACTGTCTGTACCCTCAAACAGCTATAAAATAAACAACTATAAGCAACATGAAGGAACAGGGGGCTCTCAGAAGGATTATCTTCTTTATCCAACACAATGCAAGTTCCAGGTGATAAATGATCACACGAGAAGAGGACGACGATTGTCCAAACAAGAGTCATGCTTGTCTGTATTCTACAAAACCTCGCAACCAACAACTCCTGAAACAAGATGTGTCCAGCAGATTCCAAGCGTTTGTGGCGCTACCTGACCGGGAAGTCCTGACTGGCGGGCCACTCGACCGATAAAACCAAGATACGTTACTGGGTCGTCGTCCAAGCCATCGGGTGTTACGCTCACATCACTCAAGCGTGAACATGTGCACCTTTTCAGACGTGTGCTGGTGGAGCAGTTGTAATAAGCTCGTCCTGCACATCAGAAGTGCGGAGTTCAAACCCCGGCAAGGTTATTGGATGTGTACTGCCGATGAGTTCTAATGAGAGAGAAACCCGAGTCCAGTGCTTCCACTCCTTCGGTGTGTACTCACCAGTATGAGGACAGGAGGACGACTGTTCGAGTGAGAGTCATGTGAGTATGTGCTCTAAAAAATCCCGCAACAACCAGCAACTGAGATAAAATTTAGTTGGGTAATCCTGCCTGGAAGTGATAGGATAATGGGATCACTGGGATCTTTCACGCGTCCTGACATGCAGGGTTTCTAGACACGTGAGGTGAGTCCCAGCTAGGAACGCGCCAGAATAGCACTTCACAGTCCGTTAAGTCAACACTGCATCACAGGAGCCAAAAAGAGTTGACCACAATAAAGTGGAAATCAGGACGACCGGTGAGCGGCCCGAGAATACACGACTTACGTGAGCATCGTTGACACTTGCAGGTCTATATGTTGGCAATTTTAAATTGAAAAGACTGCAGTAACTACCAGCTCCAAACCAAGTTCGAAGACGTCCGATAGAACGAGATACCTACCTCACCTAGTTGTTCTTTCAGAAGCTGTTTCATCTTCATTCCACGGAACAGTTTGCACAAACAAACTATACTTTACAAGGACAAAACCGACACCTAGATTGCATTACCCAAGAAATCACTTGTTTTGACGCGGCGTTTTTGTAACTATTTTGGTTGATTTTTTTCTCTAAAGAGAGACCACTGTGTGCTAGAAAGAACAGCACCTCCAACTACAATGACTTCAGTTCAAAAAAGAACAATCCCATTGGTTCCATTTTGAATTATACCAACATATTCAGCATCCTGAGGAGTCAGGTTTGACCAAACAAATTGACATCAGAAGGACACGTGTATCCGACTTGCTTTGGCAGCGATTGACCTGCTGCGGTGTTGATAATATTAACCGCTCGAATAGTTCTGTCGGATGAATACATACAGCTCCAACATTGCTTGGCATTTATTAGGTATGTTTCTCCACACAAAACTTGTTAGCCTGGTAATTAGCGCGAAAACTTGGAACAAGGTGGCGCACCATTCGCATATTGCGATGCTATTTGCATTGAGAAAATGTCCAAAGTGAGACCGACCGAGTTTTTACAAATTTACCGGTTCGACCTGACTGCTCTGAACTCAAAACAAATCAGTAATTCAGATAAAGTAAAAAGTTGCAATGCTCCCTGTCATTCATTACGCCAAAAGTATGCATCATTTTGACAAATACATTCAATTGCAAATCAATTTGGTTTTCACGAGAGACTCAGGTGAATCTCTCGTTTATGATGCTCTTCAACTGAATGTGATGCATGCAGGCCACTTCGTGTTACAGTTGGTACGATATTCAAGGTACCTTAGAATATTTTCCTCAAGGAAACTACTCACAAGTTTGCTGGAAAGTCCGTGCAGCACATTTAATTGAAGGATATAAACGAGAGATTTATTTGAGTCTCCAGTAATAACGCAGTGATTTAGAAATGAGCGCATTTGTCGCAATTCGTGTAATTTGGATTCAAGCAGATCAAACGGTTGACGGAAACTCGGGAACTGTGCCTACCTGATGATCCTCCAAGAAGGGCGAAACCGGTTGTGGACTGTCGAAGAGTTTTCAATAACCTTATGAGTAGTTTTCTTTATGCATCATTTTGTTTCAGTATGTTTAATTCGTCTTGGACAACTGGAGCAATATCATTAGAGCCCAGAAATGGGTGGAAATGAATGGGCCTTTATGCGATTAAGAAGATCGAAAACTTTCTGGAAGCAATTGCCTGAATAGGAGGACAAACCGATCAATCATCTAGATGATCGTTTTAAAAAGGAACCACCATACTGAGTAGAAAGTTTTACGTAAACGGTGGAAATCGCACTACCCTTCAGATTAAATTTCATTGTGTACAGATAGGCGGTGGAGATAATGATGATAAATTAAAGAGTGAATTACTTCGAAAAGTTATATACCTACACACTCAGTCCGTAATCGTCTGCGGATTGAAAGAGAACAGTGTACGAGAAGGGACTCCGTATATTGAGCCACAACTACAACCATTTCCGGATTCAGTTACCACATCTTGATTCATGATAAATGTGTATTCATAATAAAATCGGTCTCTAGCAAGCTTCAGGTATCCATCTAAGTGGTACAGATTTCTGAATATCGGAGACCAACTACAATAATTTCAGCATCATCCGGACGATCATTGTAGTCAATGTCAGGAAATGCAGAGTGTCATCACCGTCAATACCATTCTCATCCCTGCACTCCTCTCCCCACTACTATTCCTCCTCCTACCATAGTGAGAATCCTCAACAGTAATCAGTTGTGGCATTCACAGTACCGTCCTGCTCCTCTCCATCATCATCATCATCATCATCATCATCATCATCATCATCATCATCATCATCATCATCATCATCATCATCATCATCATCATCATCATCATCATCCGCATCTTCTTCATCATCGTCACCATCAATACCATTGTCCTCACCATCATCAACCTACACATATTTGTGTGTGTACATTCATGTACGCAAACGTGTTTGTTAGTCTGCGGTTTTTAATCCTTTGTTTTCACTTTTTTCCCTGCAGTATTTCTGGCGAATATATTGACGGACTTCTCGCTTTGTTTTTGCTTTTAGTGTGGGATCGTTGAAACAACTGGCTCTCACTAGTACGAACAAATGACTGCTGCTACTTTCACTAATGTTTTTCCCACTCCGTCGTGCAAGAATATTTTCGCTAGTTCGTTTACAGCAACAAGACACCAAGTTTTGAAAAAAACCTCCTCTATTTTCCGAGAATGCTTTTCGTAGTCTCTTCAGTGTTCTTCAAATTTCCACTCTAGTTCAGTCGTCTCATAACATCGCTTGAGTTCAGCTTATGGAACTCGAATGCTTTGGACTATGACAGAAAACTGTGGCACTTTCATCCGCTGTTATTGACTAAGCATTTTAGTTGACACTCGCAGTCATATCAAGTCGAGGCACAAAACCTGGACGTATTGTTTTTATATTCCCTACAGTTATGTTGGCTTAATGAAACTTTGCTGGATCCAATCAGAATTTACACATTCGATAGACTAAGCTGCGCTAAGGTGTTTCAGTGTGGTAATCCTCATGGTAGCACCAGTGCAGATCTAGGTGCATACCTGGTGGTGCATATCTGCTGCACACTGTGCTCATAATGAGGACTGAAATACACCACTATTCGCACCAAGAACCGAACCCCGGTGATGATTATCTGCCCCTCCAAAGTAAGACCTTACTTGTGGGTTGGTGAGTTGGATCAATAACCAGACAGAAACCCCACGTTTTTTGAGTGAAATTTTAGAGGCCTTTTCTAATTGGGTCCCCTTCTCTGGGCAAGGCTTAAGAGCGCTCTGCGTCAACTAGAAAGTAGCTCATAATAATACGAGATTGCCACAAAATGATTCATAATAGTCCTCCATTCAGCAGCACTAGCCATTCATAGGACTCTTTGGTTGTGGATGTTCTCAACAGTTCTCAACAGCGAGTGACGAATTTCTTCACGCTGACACCAGTGGATGCTGCGTTTGAATTATTATACTCGCATATCCGTGACCAGTATGATTGCTGAAATTGCATAGTGGGAATCAGTTCCAGTCATCCAGTTCATCAAAAACACCTAATCTGTAGAGCTAAACTCAAGCATAAAATGAAGGCAGTGGCTATTACAGCATGCTCAATGAATAAATGATTATTAGAAGGCTTTCGGTTCCTATTCTACATGTAACTTTTTCTAGCGTTTGAGATCATGTAGATATCCTGGGCTGGGTTGCTGACAAGGCTGTCTCAATTCCAGTCCTGTGGAGTCAGATTACTGAAAGGTTTTGGATAGTATGTTGACAGGGCTCAGAAGACCCACCGTTTGAAGGCGGTAAACCCGGAACTATGCCATATGATATCGATAGCAGACCATTAAACTAAGTGAACCATTTCGAAGACCTTGAACAGTTTCCTCTTAGGACTTTTCGGGGCTTTCATTCTCTCCTTCTTTTTCAAGATGTTTTCTTAGATAGATGAATTTCATCTTGCAGGATGTGGAATTCATTGAGTCGGTGAGTAGTTCATCTGTATGAAATTACTTATTGAAGTTTTTCCCCACCACGCTACTTCACTCTCAACCCCTTACAAAGCGGCAAACACTATCATCAAATTTTAAGTAGCTCAGAGGAGGAATAATTTCATCACGCGAAGGAAACTCCCATCTGAGAAGTTGTCAGTCGAGGATCCAGTCAAAAAATGTGACCACGGGTTGCGTTACCAGTGACTGAAGGATAAGTGGCTTTATAGCATGTATAAGTAGAATTAGTCAAAATGATGACCAACCACCGTGGCCGAACGGTTGACTGTTTAAACCACTAGCCGGAAGGTCGCGAGTTCGAGACTCTCCAGAGTTTCGTAAGATACACACTGCTGAAGATTCCAAATAAGAATGAAACATATGTACAGTGCTTCTCGATTTTTTAGCCGAAATTCCATTTTCAAAAAAGCACGTTTTCAGAGCAAGGCTCAGCTCGAAGAAGAAACTGCATGTATGTCTCTTCTTTGTGCAGTACACTACGAAGAACATGCAAGTCAAGAAAGTGAAAATTTTTGATTATTTTGGTAGGGCTTATTTTTTCAAATCATGGTTTTATTTGAGTAAACTAGGCACTCGAAGATATAGATGCTGACACAGCATAACAGCGCTTACTATTTGGAAATGTTCCAGATTATTGCCAATTCTGGGTGCGTCAACTGGGCATTGCTTATGCGACGTTCATTCGAGCACTGATGATGCCTCCTCGTCACTGACGAAGTTAACTGTACAGCTCTACGAACAGATCAACTGACACCGAATCAACAATCAAGGAATTATAATATTGTGTACACACTAAACTTCATCTACTCATCTACTCCACTCAGACTTGACAAAACCCTCAATGCAAACTTCTACTTGTGATACATTAAGCTCACGCCCCACTGAAGCAGTTTTGAACCAACACCGTCCGCGTGTTGTCCATCATCAGGAACAGGACCTAAAAGCACGACAGAATTTTATGAACACCGCTCGGTACGTCGTTCTTGAAGGTGTCCTTAGCGATTTTTTTTAACAGAGAAGCTGTTTCTCGCCCCGCTTTCAACGAATAGGAAACGTGTTCTTACTTTACCGGCGTCAAATTTGTTGTCTACATCGGGTCGTTTTCCATCCACATTAAACAGAATATGGGTGCCATGTGAGCAGCCGATCGGCACGCATGGTAAAAAAAACACTACTGTGCGTTCAATTTCTAATCGCACCAGAGAGACAATCAATTACCATGCGTAATGTGCTGGCAAGTGGTACCACCACCCTACAACGAATGGATCGATAATAATCTCCCCTATGCACTAACGACAAATGAGCATGATTTTGACGGACAAAACACCGACATTATCGTAAATGGTAAAAAAGTGGCATGTTTCACCCTCGGGCATGGGGCTGCTCATGCCGGCTCCAGTCGACCAGATGTTTTTTTCTGAACATCCTACAACGTGAAGACATCTCAGTGAAGCGGGTGTTGAGAGCATAGGGAGATCAGCAGTCAGACCAATATGCAAAAAGACACGAGGTTAGTAGATAAATATCTAGTCGTTCAGCCTGGCGGTCAGTTACAATCTAACCACACATCAATATGTGTAGGCCCATGGTTTCTGTGTACCGTCAGTTCCTCCATTTCATCGTGCCAATCAATGATGTGTATGTGCGTCTATTTGCGTGATGCCGAAAACAAGATGAGACTGGTTTGATACTGTACGATATTCATATAGGATAGTGTGAAGGCAAAACTCCATAGATTTTAGCACGGAAGTGAATGCCGAAATTGTGCATTTTTTAGTGGATAATCTTCGTGGATCACGTACATTCAATATCCACTACACGTCTGATCTTGTTACGTTGACTGCAAAAGTAAAACAAATTAACGAACACTTCTAATAACAGTGGCACCTGCATATCGAGTAGCCTTTTGAATGATACCGAAGAGGACGTGGGTTCGAACTCTCTCTCTCGAGGTAATTTTCAATATTTACTAAGAAGATCTCTTATCGAAAAATCATTTCTGCCATCAATTCGCCGCTCATCAGAAGCCATAAATTGCGGTTCAAACCGTTCCGCGCTTCCACGAAGTAGAACATGGTAGTTGGTTTCAAAATATCGACCAAATCTGATTTCAGACGGCTGTAGAAACGAACTTTTCGCAAACGCTAAAAGAACCTAACTCATACAGAATGTAAACTCTGAAGCGTGTTCAAAATACCTGGGAGGTAAAGGCATTTTCGTTTTCCTGATAAGTGTCACTTACTGAAGAAGGGAATCGAAAGATATACTATCTATATCCGTCGGTAGTACTTGTAAAGTGAGTGGGTGTATGATAGGGAGTTCACCTTTCCAATATTCCGTCCACTGATGAACACCAGCGGTGCCAGCATATGTCGTTGTCAGGAATTTTGTTTGCTGACCTCTCAGGTGTACTTATCCACATATCCTGGGTGGTTCGGTCCTGTTACCTTCGCGCCCGACATTCCCATGCTACTCAGTTGGAAGCTTATACAAAGTAAGCCTGATAAGTTTAGAACTTCAGGGGCCCAACTATCATAATTTTCAAACGAAACTATGCTGCCGTAGATCTTGTTCGCTCGATGTACAAGTGCGTTAAACGTCAATCAACCTGCGCAGTTAAAGTCTAGGTAGCCGTTTTGTAGTGGACTGGTGGGTAATATTCCCTAGAAGAAGCTGTCGTTCTTCTGGATGTCTCCCGTTCTACAGCGAAACCGACAGAGCTACAAAAGATTTTGAGAGTCGAAAAAACTATTCATCTAACAAATCCGTGATAAAAATGTGTCGTGTTACCGCTTTTGAAATTTGATGCTGTTAGTGATTATTCCGTTGACAAAACGCACCTCAGTTGTCGAAACGTCGGAGAGTTTCATCTACCACATCAACTGTGAAGTGATGAGAATCTTCACCCAAAATCTCAAAATGCCCCCATTCATACGACCCCTTCGAACTCCATTCGAAAATAACTGTTAAACTTTACATCCTAAAATAAATGATCGCTCGATTTATGGCTCATCGATTATTTTCTTCAATCTTACTTCGTTTTTGGAGTTCATATTGAGTCGTTTTGGAGTATGACTGGGCAAGAACATAATTTAGAGTTTTTCCTTCCGGGCGGTACGATATTGGCCAAAATGGGTGACTGGGACTGCGGAAGGGAATTCAATTAATTTGATTTGCTGGACCTTTCTTGAGGTTTTGGTGTGCTTTTGACCCAGAATGAGTGAGCCAAATATACCCTTCTTAATTCTCACCCTGTACTTACAGACGTGTACTTTGTTTGCATGCATGTGAAACAGCAACCGCATGAGTCGTGTCTTATAAGGCCTGAACAAAGTCTTGTCATATTTTGAATGTCTCCCATGAAAACCGATTGGTATACAAATGAATGCATTTACCGCACCGGAATCCTGATTTAGCACATAGTGTTTATCCCTTTCGTTGTGAAAATTGTGGGATTAATATCTATGGAAACAACCCTGCCACTCTCTTTCTACCAATGTTAAGGAAATCGGTGGATCGAAAACAACAGATGAATCGAAATTGTAATTGAAAACTATAGTTTTATGAGCGCCGCTTTTTGTCCGATTCGGATCCGAACGAGCCCAAGAGCGACACTAGGCATAATCTCGCATTACAATGACCCAGAAGTATCCGCGAATGTTTGACGCAAAAAGGTATAAAATTAATGGGTACTTTGACAGGGGTGTCCAACATTGGAACCCCATCGTGAAGTAAGTGTGAGCATAATGACCAAAACACATGAGCTACCGGAAAACGACAAGGCATTGTCCACTGAAATTGAACAGAAATAAGCGAAAACAGCATGTAGAGAAGTACAGTGAAGGGGAGGCACTGTCTCAATAATAGGAACCATGGAACAAACAATGATGTCTTCTCCATCAAGAAAAGACGGAAAGAAAAGTGGTTCAACCAGCAAACAGGAAAGTTCATTCTTGAATCACGTTCCATAACTGGACACAGTTATTCGTATGCAAAACGGAAGAGGGTAACCTTTTCCTAAATATTTTATAGTGGAAATACTGTTCGGTGATCTCTATTCGATTTAATTTGTGCTTGATATTAAATAGAGACTTCACAACTCACAGTATTATTGCGCCTGGTTTCTCTTATTAGTAGCTTATGGACAGTTCCCAGAAAAGGTAGCTAAAAAGACCATACGGCCAGGATGATTTTTTCTGGGTTTCTTTTCAAAAACCAGCCAGTTCAAACGCGCTGTTTACACACTTCCAACCAGCAGTACACCATTTTATGCCCGTTCAGGAGGCAAAGTTAGAGAAGTTGGATCCAGTTAAACCAGATCCAGAAAAACCAAAGTACTCCGACAACATAACGGAAAAATCCATATCCAGTAGAGGAAGTGTCATTGTGAGATAGCGGGAGCTGAAGAAAGTCTATTTGTCGAACAAGTTTGGGGACAACCGGTAGATTCATTGCTGGGAAACGACTATCACCAAACTTTTTCAATAACGAAGATTATTCAGTCGGTCCCAAGTATTTCCCACCTGACTGAAAGTCTACTTGTATTCCTCCTCTCGGGTTAAAATGGTAAGAATCCCGACGAATGACGGGTGGTTTCAACCATTGCCCAAAGTTTTGAATTCCGATGCTTAGATAGTTGTTCCTCCTCCACCGAAGTTCCGTTCTCAGCATATGAACTCCGGAGACGAGGAATCCAGAGCACAACGGCGCGTGAGTCGTGAGCAAGAATAGCTGACAATTTAGCAAATAAAATCGCGAAAGCGGACTGTATATAACGGGTTATAAGTTCTTGTGGCACAGCTGATGTACACCAGTTGACAGAATTTAGGCAAGCTAAACTCACTGGCTCAGTGGTTAAACCGGAAGGTCCGTGATTCGAACCCGACCTCCGCCTCTCGACTTCCTTTCTTTAGGTTTGGGCAATCTGGTATTATCCCAGTCCTCGTGCTTCCTTTTGGTGGCATGGCAGCTAGGCACCGATTGGGTCGCACAGCTAAACAATTATCTTATCTTATTATCTTAAGATGAACTTACAGACACTTCATAAGCATTGCCAATGACTACAAATCATGCCGGTTGTATGTAGCACTGATTCTTCAGTTCCCCTCACTGTTAAAAGTTAGATGGATCTTTAAAACCAACCCCTTCAGTAGGTGAGGTCTATCAGGAGAACAGTAATGGATTCCTCTAATTCTAGGATTTCATGCTCACTGGTTCAACTATTCAAAAGCTGTCAATTCATTTATTCTACGATTAACTGACTTAATAAGGCGCACATCTACAGGAAGTAAATCTATCGATTTTGCAAATTATCGGTTAGAGGTATTTACTTTTTGAAGATTTTTCGACAGCTAGCATCCAGAACAGTTCCTATATTCAGCCTGACACATCGATATTAGCTCAACATTTTCCTACGAAGAATACTGGACCCGGTCTTTTGAAGGCCACTACTGCCTTTCAACACACTACTTGTTACAAGCGGGGCTCATAACAGCAGATTCCTATACGCGTCACCAGGCATGAGGTCCAGCTAAGCTGTGCATGGTCATCATTTTCAACGACGCGCATTGTCATTGCACACTAATTGTTTAACTGCCTTAAAGTCAGTGAGTATTACGAGTGTATCACTGACATCTGTGGAACCGATGGATTCTACATCGCTTCTATCTTTTCAGGACTGTGCGCGAATTGGTAATGTCTCCGGCGTGATCCTACAGGTTCTGTTTTGTGTACGCCCTCAAATGACTGCGACTAATCCTGTAACCAGTGAGGCTCGGCTTTTCCAAAAGTGCTTGATTTCGTCTTTAGTTGTAGGATTTGCAGAATTGTGCATTAAATCCACCCGCCTTTGGACTGTTTCCATCTTGTCCTGGACCAATTATTCTGGTGAGTTCCCATCAGGGACACGAAGTATTGGACACTATTGAGTTCTTATTAGAGCTCATCAGTAGCGCATCAGGGAGCTCCGTGACAGGAGTTGAACCCGCATATCTGACATGTGAGGAGTTCATGTTACGACCATTCCAACAGAGCATGCAAGACGCACCGGAATTATCACGTCTGTACAGTTGAACGTGGTAACTTTTGAGTGATGTGGATGGTTTTCTTAAGGCCCCTAATGGCGTCCCGATAACTGTTCTCGTTGTATCGACTGACATGCCTGTCAGTAATCACCATTCAGGCTGTACCATAGAAGTTTTAAACTTGGTAGGATCACTAGAATAACTGCACTAGCACAGAAGGATAATCCACCAAACGATAATGACGCGATTGTTAGATTCCGTTGTACCTGGAGCGCACTGTGGACACAGTCACATATCTTTTGCGATGCGCCATGTGTACGAACCAATTGTTATTACTCAAGCAAGTAACTGGCAGTACTAAATAATGAGGGGTTAATCGGTACATAACTATTACCTTAGAAGAGTCATTTCTTATAGGGCATCATAAACTGCAGATGCAGAAGTATTCACTTATGGAGATCTAGTTCTGCTAATCCACTCACCTGCAAAATGCTTTGGTTTTGAAGGGAAACTCACCTGGAACCCGGCTGAATCCCTCGCGTATGATGGCCTTCTTCAACTGAATATACTGCAACAGCCCGCCTCGTGTTTCAGTTAGTACGATATTTGAGACGTCGCATTACATTATATAGACAACTCACAAGGTTGCTGAAGACTGGGTCCACGACCGGTTTTGTCCTTCCTGGGTAGGTACGTCGGAAACTGAAGTGTTCTACTGTCAATAATGGTCCGTGCCTTTATCTATCCACTCGGGCTTCGATCAAGTGAATACTACGTTAGTGTATACAGCCGTGTTACTGATTGTCTGCTTACTGATATATCATGGATGCTTCGTGACAGAGTTCATCAGATAAAAAGACGTCCCAAACTGCCAATGCAGTATATATCAGTATATATCAGTATATATCACGTGAACATAACAATGCGGCGACCAGTTGCGCATAAATTGCTTGGTCGTCCGCCGGCACAACTGGCGTGTGGTGGTTGAAGGAGTTCACAAAGGGTGACCACAATCTGTTCACGTAAGTAGTAAACCGCTATACGTGTGAAAATTCGCACTGGGTCTTTTGGTTCGATTTCTCCTTTCAGAGGCCTGTTCTTGAGGTGCACAGCAGAAAGTCAAAGCAGAAAAACAACGCTATTTTAGATAGACACATAGCTCATTCTTACGGTAACTTTGATAGCACCCGTTTATTTAACGCCTATGAAGATTCAGCACCACACCCCTTTATGATAACTTACGTTTGTACAGTGCATAAGATGGTATGTCTAATAATCTGGTGCTATAAGCCCCCGCAGTAGGATTAACTTGGTAAGGAATCAGGATTTATATTTGTTTTGGGAAAGGGTTGAATGACATGCCGCTCATCAAAACAGACGCCTCCTGTTGGTTGTGGGACCAGATCTGAACTCAGAGAGGTCTCACGACGCTAAACTTTTGGTGTTCAAATTCACTTTTGGCACTAGTAAACTAGATCGTGGTGGATCGCCCCTAATTTGCTGTATTACTGGTGGGGTGTGAAAGGTGGATGCATGCAGACACGTGGCTTTTTGTGCAAAGCACGATCACTGGACATATCAAATCTGCACTCTGCATGCTTGATGTGCTTCCGAGTAATTAATGGGATAATAGAAATCCGGATCTCAAACTAATCGGGCATTAATTTTTCCAAGTTGACTGACCCTTGCAAAGCATCTTATGAGAGTTTACACTAAGGGGAGAGTATGCTCACTTCACGGCACACTCCGAGGCTGATGAGAAATAGCACACCGTTCCAAGTGTACTTTCACGTCTACTCACTACAGGCCGTTTCATGTTCCTACTTCAGTCGAAACAGACTGCACTGACGGGTCAGTGACACTTCATGTGACTGCATAACCAGTTCGATCATGCCTGTCGATTCCAACTTTGGAAGTGAGCAGCAAATGTCTGAGGAAAATGTGCGGTTTCCCTTAAAATTCCTTGACCACCTATTTATTCTGTCAGATGGTACTTATTTTTTACAAGTGAAGAACGATTATATATCTAACATTGGCATACTTCACTGGATTTCGCCACGTTGGATTCGTCCTAAATATCTGCAGAGACTCGACAGACTAAACCAGTCACATTTGAGAAGGATGCTCATTTTATAACAGTATTGTAAGAATACCTGGACGCTGGCTGAATCGCAACATACAGGAGATCAGTCAAACAAATCTGAGGACACATCTGATCCTCTGTATCAGTGAAGAAATGTGCAACCCTCCCATCTCTCCCAAGATCCCATCAAGACTGTGCATTGCTTCTAGGCACATAATGTATCTCTCTTTGTGTTAACTCTCCATTCGGTTTGTGAAAACTTGAATTGTCGCCTTTGCAAACAACAGCATATCTGAAGAGCTCGTTAGTTAAAGGTACTGAGAGCTTGGTTCTACTTCTCAAAACAGGTACTGCTGCTCAATTGCAGAGGTTCTTAATGATCGGATCCCTGCTAAAAACTCTTGCATTCTTTAAATCGGGAACGTTCTGATGTTTCAGTAGACCCATGCGTAAAGACCGCGATAGAGAGCAACCTTATTTACGTCAGCGCAGTTGATCAGCTGTGCGTTATCGCTCCCCAGCCGCACCAGATACCCACATCCAGTGGAAGAAGGCAAATAAAGCTTCGTTGAGATCCCTTTTTGTAACCGAAGGAATTATTCACACTTAGTTGTCGGACGTGAATAATTAGTAAAAATGGAACGTTGATCCAAAGCGTCGAGTTTCGTATTGGCCGTATATTAAACCCGATGATTTGATATGACAATTATTTATCGTGTGTGGTTATATATGGGCGAAATGGATTCTCCGTTGGCATATGGTAGATCGGTCTATAAGAAAGCCCGAGTAAAACCGANAGGCAAATAAAGCTTCGTTGAGATCCCTTCCTGTAACCGAAGGAATTATTCACACCTAGTTGCTGGACGTGAATACTTAGTAAAAATGGAACATTGATCCAAAGCGTCGAGTTCCGTATTGGCCGTATATTAAACCCGATGATATGATATGACAATTATTTGTCGTGTGTGGTTATATATGGGTGAAATGGATTCTCCGTCGGCAAATGGTAGATCGGTCTATAAGAAAGCCCGAGTAAAACCGACGAAAACTAGTGCAGAGGAGTAGTTTTGTGGTAGATGCCACGTCAGCAATTTCCACTAGTCATATCGTCGAAAGCTGGTCATCAAGACCTACGCCCAAATCAAATTCATCTGTGGCGCAAACTGGTCGGGGGGTTCCTAATCTGGTAGGTGGCAGCCTTAAACTAGTGACCAGTGTTTAACCTATACTGCCGATTAAAACCCTCATTCATTGAGTTCCAGTGAAGACAAACGTTCTGGATTTCGGGGAGCCAGCCAAATCCACTCTATCGGTTATTTTTCGGCGTCCAACTTGTCGATAATGGGCAAGACTTTCCTTGGTACTCTTCGAGATCTAAGAGTTCGAACTTCGTCAGGAAACTTTCCTGATTCATATATGATTGGGGATTTTCCAGTTATGTTATCCTACCGGTCAGACCATCTGGAAGAATGCACAGTGGTTGAAACCATTCCGGTTGCAGATTTTTGTATGGCGAACAACATTTTATAGAGCACAAAAGGTGTTGGGAGCCATCTTTAAGTTATTTGGTTTTGTGTACGCGATAAAAATATAGGATACCTTATTCCAGATTTTCCTCTTTTTCACTAAAATTGAAGTCGTCTTCGATAGCCGTCAACGAGATCCTGGTCATAAACTTCACTGTTGATGACAGTCTTGAAGTAAATTAAACTATCACGCCAAAGGGACAATGTCGTCATTTTCCACTAAACTGACCGTTGCCAGCATGAAGTTAATAACAGAGAAATTCACGTGAACTTTATTGGGAAAATCAGAGTCCCTCGAGCCAAGGAATCTCACAATTGATATGCCGCTGTTTCTAGGCTGCCGGGTGATGCAAAATATCTCTTCAGTGCCTGTGGTGTGTTGTGTCTTCAGAGCAGTCGAAAAAGTGTCGGATGTGCTTGCAATCGTGAGGCTAGTGGTAAGTTTCTGCCCTCCCGATAGAGTGGCCTTCTCGGACCACGAAGTAGTATTCCTGTGCAACTTTACTGCTTAACGATATCCACCGTCGATTGTTATTTACTCCACCAAAACGTATTGTTCTTGTTCGTTAAACGGCAAGGACCTTCAATTGATAGACAGGTTTGGTAAGGCAGCAAGACCACAGACGTTGACTGGCTAGATCATGATGCAGACATCCGATAAACGCACGGTACCTAATCACTGGTGTGCATCGCAAAAGACGTACTCGATCCGTGCCACTGGGGTTATTGTTTCCACAGCATGTGCATGTCATGTGGTATTCTATCTGATACGCGCATCAAGCTGACACGTATTCCCCCCCCCCAAATGAATGGAATCTCACTCCTGGTTCGCAAAACGTCCCTTACCTCATTGCACGCATAGACTTCTTGTTTCAAACAATGCGATGTTCTCACAGCTTGAGAAAGGCGTGAAGACAATGTGAAAACGACACTTGCCCCCAGCGTGAATAGGAACTTTCGTGGCCATAAACCTACCAACTCGTTCATCTGCCCCTCCCCATTGTTATACCTCTGGCTTTTGGCTAACTTGTCCTGCTGATCAACAGGTCAGTAGCCATTGTGTGCTTTACCACGCTTGACTTCGTCGCGTGCTGACCAATGCTCACTTGCTACTTTAATTAGATGCACGTTTCGAGACATCTTTCGTGCCCGCTAAAAGGTAAACCACAGCGGGATGTGCTGACAAATCTCTGGTACCGTCTGTCAATCACCAGCCTGTCAACGCATACCCGTCAGCAGATGAATTGGCGCACATGCGTTCGTTCTACGCGAATCTGTCGGCGACCGGTGACGGAAATATTCACGGGAAATGAAAACTATGGAGTGTAGTTGTTTTTCCCGATCTAGGCTCGCTGATACACCACCAGTCCATATCAATGCTTAAATCTGAGGGCAGTCCAATTGACATTATTGTCGCTTGAAGGCTAACATACCTAGAGGTATTCCAAGGAGGCGGCTTCAAGAGAACTAGTCTGCTGTTCGGATGGCAGTACAAGACAGGCATGAGTGTAAGTACCCGGGCGGCCACAAGAAAAATCAACCCCCTCATGCAGGTTCATTATCACATGCGCGTTAATGCAAAATCCCTCCTGTGGTTTGTAGACAGTTCCTTATCTGACCCGGATATCGGAGTCGGAACAGTAGTCGGGTTAGGTGGCCCGCGGTACAATCTAATTAAAATATCCTTGGGTAAGCCACATTCAAACCACCTTTAAACACAACTTATCCATTTTCTCGGCTCCAAACATATTAACAACACAAAACTATGTGACGGTCGACTTGAGGCTTTATTGTGTGGCAACTTACGGGCAACTGTTTGTGGTTATAATCCACAGTTTATGGTGAATAACATATCAGATGATTCCATAGAATTTCATACTCCTCGAAAGAAAACAAGCAACAATCTATTCTTTCGTTTACACGACTGTGACAGTCTTCGGGTCCTTCTGACTGAAGCGCCTGTTGCGAGCTTCAACATTCTAACATTTAGTTAGTTCATAATATGTCAGGAGGTTGAGTGCTTGTAAGCCTCCCGTCAGAAGTGTCTCTTATACATTACTTTCAGGATATGATCATGGGACTCACCAAAGCTACTGCGTCCATCAATTGAAGGTTAGTCTGTTGATATCGTCAGAACCAAATACAGTTATCTCCTGTCATGTCATAGACGGTCCTCAAAAACGTCAAACGTTTCTTCTCCAAGTTCATTTTGGATTTTATGATCCTATCCATATCTCATAAATGGGTGCTTTGTTTGCGTAGTTACTCCCAAAAAAGTGTCCTATTTATTTGCATTTTTAATTATTCGAGTTACATCTTACGTGTCAGGTTTGATTTGCAAGTTTTAAGTGTGAGCTTTAACACTCTTACTGAAGATGTAGGGCCGGCATTGTCACTCGTTTCTTTCACAGCATTTTATTGGACGTCATCGTTATCACTCAGCATTGAGTGAATTTACATTTCACCGTCTCCCACTCGCCAGCCATGTCATGAACTTCTGATTATGAATGTGGCAGTCGTCCTTGGTGATGCAGCTGCATAACATACTTAAATCTGGAAAGCCGGTGGTCAATTTAGGGAGAGAAAATCTGTCAAAGTCAGCGCAGTCTCTTTGGGATGTTTGCTTTCCCAATGATAAGATATCAGCCGGATTATGACGAATGCACAAAAATTTTTAAATATTTACAGTAAGTTATATGGGAGCGCATCAGTTTTCAATAAAACACTTTCAACAAATGCACTCATGTACACATCATGTACATGTCAAAGACGCAGTACTCGCGTAAAATCCAACTGAATCTCTCGTTTATGATTTTCTCAGGTCCATAAAACATCTTCAGTTTGGCTGAAGTTCTGGACCGCTCCGTTCCGTGCCAGATTCCAATCCCTAAAAGGACGAGGTTTTGACGAAATACGTTCCTTTGTAAATCATACTGGTGATAACAAGAGATTCAACTGAATCACTCCTTTACGATTTTCTTCAGCTAAGTGTCATGCAAGAAGGCCGCTTCAAGTTCCGCTCGGCACGGAGATATCGGAGTACATTTTGTTGACAGAACAGACTACTCACAATGTTGCTGACAACCCTTGGAAAGCCCATTTGGGACTCATCAGTTACTTGAAATACCTGAATTTTCATGAGAATCACGTTTTAGTTAAACACTAACTTTTACGCGGTTGACGGAATACACTCATTTTTTGACGAAATACAAGACGTTGATTGAAAAGCAGTACGCGTAGACAGTGTCCATTTCAGATTATCTCACATCTTCACCACAGCCAAACTGGACATATCACAGGAGTTCGCCTCATAGCCCTGACGAAACTGTGACTGATGTTTTGTTCAGGTACCGCAAAAGTGATGGTTGTTTTTTGCACATAAATGTGAGTGGTCTTCAAGAAACCGTACCTATCCAGAACCTAAAATTTAGGGAATAACGGAATATGCCGTTCACATGTAACCCGTTTCTGGTTCTCATTTAACTCAACATGATTCATTCACGCTTGGACAGAAGCTGATGATCAATACACACTATTTGCTCATTTGTGCACGTAAGAAAATTTGGTATGTTCATTGTATGTTCACTGGTTGTTCACAAGCTCGACGGATTTACCTTAACGTCCACGTTGTCACAACATCCTGTACATTTAAACCAATGCTCGCGTTGTTCGAATCGATCGTTTCCAACTAGGTTAATCTGCCCCTCCTGCTCTTCAGCTTTTCCACATTGGTGAGCTTCACTTATAGGACAAAATGCATACTATAGTAATATCGAATCTCCTTACTCTCCCAGCAGTTGTACTGTTATTCTGCGGCGCGGAGTTCTGGGCACTTGGTCCAAAAGCCAATCTGGCAGGATCAAAATGGGCAAACCAGCAGAACGGCATGAGAGTTTGTTGGTCTCAGAATAATCGACAAACAAATCTTCCGCATATTTAAGGCTGTTAGGGTTAAAGGTAGAATAACAAGTATTCAGAGTGCGAAATTTTGTTAAAGGGTGACAAACCGCAAAACAGATATCAACGTAAGGTCACTATAAATACAGCTGGTGAGAATATTTGTCTGTATAGCGTACTGTTAGGCTCAGTTGGTCCTTGTTAGTTGCCACTGAAGATGATTTTTCCGTATCGCCGGAGAAGTCTCCTAGAGCGGTAATGAAAGGACAGATGAAAATTTTGAATCCAACCAAAACCAAAGACTTTAAGTAGGCTAGAGGTGGGTCTGTGCTAGAACGGACTCAGTTTCCCTAAACACGACGCGACAATTATAAGGCAACTCCATCAGTAGTCAGCCTGCAATAACATCCGGATGGCTGAACCATCCAAACACACGGAGGTGAATGTCTGCTCAGACGAAATTTCCTAGACGGTTAAAATCTCAGTTTCTATGCTTCATCAGTCCTAACTACTTCAGAAACCGAGCGAAATATGGGAAGTATTTTGAGGTTTCCACAGGAGAACATCCATCAGGCGTAAGCAGACATGATCTTGTTTCAGAAGTAACATGCTACGCCTAAGTTTGCCGAAAACTCTTCGACAGCTCACCACCGGTTCACCCTTCTGCGAAATATGGGAAGTATTTTGAGGTTTCCACAGGAGAACATCCATCAGGCGTAAGCAGACATGATCTTGTTTCAGAAGTAACATGCTACGCCTAAGTTTGCCGAAAACTCTTCGACAGCTCACCACCGGTTTCACCCTTCTTAGGGATCATCATTTAGAAGCAGTCTCCGAGTTTCCGTCAAACTTATGTTCTATTTGAATCCAAATTACATAAACTTTGACAACTACACTCGCATGCAAACCATCTGAAACCTAGCTGAAAAGCTTGCTTATAGTAATCTTCAAATAACTGTTCTCCACAAAGTTCGCCGCATATTTCAGTCAATACCATACACGAGATATCGTCCACGAATGCTGAAACTTGTCGTGGGATGTCGAAGAGGTTTCGCGAACCGCATCGGCGGTGTGTTAAAATGCCTGGGCAAGGTATTGCAACAGCTCTAATATCGTACCAACAGAAGCATGAGGTGGCCTGATGCAGCACACTCATTAAAAAAGCGTTACAGACGGGGGATTCAGATGGATTCCAACGAATCTCCCGTCAAAAACAAATTCGTATGAAAATGGGAGTATTCAGTGGTTTTCTTCTTTAGCCAAACCTTATTTCCCGCTTCTCAGAATCCATTATTACAAGTAATCATTTGACCAGAACAGTGCATGCTTCATCTCTGCTCGGTAGGTATATTAGTAACAGGCTAAAGGAGCGCTTATGCATGACACCCCTCTTGAGAGTAGATCCTTCTTTGTCCATAGATGAAACGGCTGCTTCTATATACCTAATGACCTGGAGGTTGACTGCCACTGACTAATTTTATTGGTATTACTAAAGTTATGCTTCACTTTACATCCCCCATCCATCGGCCTTCCCTAGGACCGAACATTCGTGGTAAAAATCAGCCCACCTGTTATCGAGATTGCGGTCATGAAACAAAGTGGATAATTGACACGCCTGCGGTCAAAAGACAACGTATATGTAAAGTGTGGTAGGTCAAACCATTCGGCTCTTCCCATGCCCAGCATAAGTACCTCTGCACTTGACTCCTGTGGAGACATTCAATGCAACTGTGTGACAGTCGCATGCGTACCTGTTGAGACACTGCTGCCACAGAGGGGGGCACCTGACAAACCACCTGATGTCGCACTTTGTTCAAATGTCTGCACGAAGGGGGATATTTGAATGATCATCCTCACTAGTGATAAGCCAAACGAAACGACTGAATGGGCTTTGAACGGTCTATCACACGTGAGCTAGAGGGTGGAGTTTACACACACACACTCACACACACTGACAGTAAATCTGCTTGATACCGACATCTTAGGCCCATAATCGCAAACCAAACTTAATAACTTCCTAATAAAAGTTAATAGAGGTCGGAGGCCCCATTAGTCGAATTACAACACCGAATGCCTACCTAATATCGGAATGTAGTCAGATAATACACACTTTCTGATAATACACACTTTCTGGTGTAAATCCGCAGTGTAGTCCAGATTTGCATGTGAGTGATTTTGGTTCCTGTTGGTCCACTCAGTTTGGCAGCGAGGTATTGACTGAAGAAAATATCTACTCATGATATGTTTGGAAAGTTTTTTATCCGATTTTTCTCCTTTGTGCTCGACTCGTACCCACTGTAGTCCGAGGCCAACGAGAAGATGGCGCAAATTCAGTGAACATCAAGAGAAGTTCTTAGTGCACACATTTGACTGTTTTGATTAATCTGAGCTCCTCTGAGTGGGAATTCCCTCAGATCAGAGTTGTCGTCGAGGGACGTTAATTTCAAACGGAAAAGGAACACGTACACATTGCAGAGTTGTAGATGAAAGGGCCCTAGTAATCTGCCTACCGATTTTGTGATGCACTACTCATAAGGTTGCTGAAAACTACTCAACAGCCCATGACCGGTTTCGCCCTTCTTGAGGATCATCAGGTAGGCGCAGTCCCCGAGTTCCAAGAAGGGTGAAACTGGCCGTGGTCTATCGAGGAGTTTTCATCAACCTTATGAGTAGTGCGTTACAAAAAATATATATGTATCGCGATATCTCGAGTATCGTAGCAACTGAAAGGTGAGGCGGCCTGGTGCAGCACATTCAGTTGCCTGGAAACCGGGAGATTCAGCTGGGTTCCAGGCGAGTCGCTCGAACAACCAAATAAGTTTGCAAGTGAGTGTATTTCGCCAATCCACCTACCTGTCTGAATGCTTATCAAACCCTACACAATGAATGTGTTAGGGTTACTGATTGGCGAATCTACCAAGACGGAATGCTAACGATAAATCTGACCAGTATATTTCATAAACTGTGGATACGTGCATCTGTCGGAAACATTTTATCCTCTAGTGACGCTCAAACCAATTAAATATGGAAGACTGCTGGTTTTCGAGAAAGAAATTGTTGAATGGTCGTATAAGATAGGATTACTCTTTCCTACCTGCTACAAGAGGTGAAACTATTAGGCTACGTTTCCTGAGCGTATCGTGGGATTCAACAAAGTAGTTTCACGTTCACGATGCTGGTATAAGTATTCTGGTTATGTGAAAGCAATTGGTGGCATATTTAGACTCGAGTTCCCTCCTTGTTGGTTTCTACTAGTAGTGTGCACCCACAACCTTTTGGAAAATCAAACTTTTGGTACTCTAAACTAAGTCTTCTTTATCTTTCAACCAAATCAACTTGAAAGCACCCGAAACATCGAGTATGAATATGAAAGTGTATGTATTTTAAAACTGCGGGCTCTTGGTAATAGGCACTTGTGAAGCTTTCTGAATGAAGTCAGACTTCCAAACAGAAAAACCCCTCGTAACCATGGGAAGTTTCTTGGAGTGTTACCTAAATCTCCACATAAGGATGCCATGGTACTGGTGTCAATCACACCAAGATTTTTCAAATAATCTAACAGGATTCCTAATGCACCCTGATAGAAATCTAAAAATGACTATGAGGTTAAAACATCTTGATAGATTTCTGACGGTTCGGTTGAATATCGTTGAGACGCACTCGCCTAAGAGATAGTTTTATTTGGATGTATTCCGGTGCAATATAAACATTTTGTTGAAATATTCTGCTCATTCTACTCGGTTGAGGCTATGGGTGGGAAACGAGAAGACGTTTTTATGTTTACCACATACTCAATCGTTAACATGACTGCTTTGTATTTCGGCAATTGCAGAGCAGAACAAAGAAACCAAGGCAGTCTGACAACTACTTATGATACATGCTACTGAAACAGCCCTGAAACAGCACTATTTAGGACAACCTTACAATGTAACTGGAAACCCCTTGACAACCAACTACCTGTTGTGGCTTTCTTTTAGCAGGCTTACTTGTGTATAAGTGGAGTTATATACTCAAGTGAATCTAAGCTGAACTACTCGTCTAAAAGTCTTCCAGAAACTTTCCCGTTAGTGTTAAAGTATTTTGCAAATGAGTGTTTAGCCATACCTATGACAACCCCTTTGAATAGTCACGGTTTACAAGAATGTCTTGCTAACAATGATGTGAATATGTTTGTTCTGTATTATAACAAACCCTAGTCCGCAGAACCCCAAAAACGAATGCACTTACGTCACCTCCATTCTCGTTCATTTGCTAATGGATTTGCTTCAAAGCACAATTGAAGCATTTGGTTTCCCGCATCCAGTATTGATCACCAAGAGAAACACCAAAGACATCTCCTTATTGTCTGCAAATCGTGGTCTTAGTGGGAGCGGAGGGCCACTCCACTGTGGGCACACTACTGCACATCTGATTTGAATTTGTCGCTACTGCAGCGGGACTGATTCTGAGTAGCCAATAGCACAGTCACAACCACAATTATCGGTGATTCAATGCAATCAGACCCCAACTATGAAGGCTGTTGGGCGGAAAATCGTCTGAGTATCTTCAACGAAGACATACAAGCTAATAATCAAGGTGGATAAACAGCATTAACAAAGGTTCGAATAACCCATCTTGCAGATACAATCTTGCCCAATCTGAATAGCTCATAACCTTGGAAATAATGAGCAAACCTGACTGCCCACGACTCACTGATGGTCACAGTTGTTCCGAGTCATCAATTTAGACAAACTCCACACGGGGACATATTAGTGTTGAGCCTCTCACACGACGTTCACACCTGATTTGTCGACAGACCAACCAAGAATGTTATCCTCTCGTCTGAATTGTCAGCTCTTCAAAACACCCTCATAAAATATATGATCAAGAAAGATCCCGGAAACACGTAATGTTTAGACAAATTTTCACACGAAAAGCGGACCCTATTATATCTCTAGGTCTGTATTGATGCACGCTATAAGTAGGCTTCTACAGGTGATCTGGCGGTCTGTTTACGATTGCTCTCTTCTGGATAGTATCTACAACCAGCTCTGGCCAATCTCTCAAGGTAATCTCTCTATTTGTGTCTTCAACCTGAAGAAATATGTTTGGCTGTTCCAAGGCGGTTTAGTCTGCATGGGTCAAGATTGGTCTCTGACGAGAAGCGATTAGTTACAGAAGGGAGATTTTTATCTTAAGAGTTGATTAACGAGTGGTCCCTCTTGTAGGATAGCCTGTACGGAGGGAAGAAAGAAGAAACTGTACTGGCTAGGCGTTCTTCAGAACAAAGTCGCATTATAGTGCTCCAACTATCCGACAGATAATTTTGACAGGAAGGCCAGATTCTTGGAGATTATCCCGGAATCAACAAAAACTTGCTGAGATGCTCAAAATCCAGACAGTCTTTGATCGAGGTCAGCCAGTGTCCTTCAAGGCCAAAAAGAGGCTTCAAAAATACAGCGCGAGGCCATTGTAAATTTGCGCCCTCTTGTTTTCAATAAAGCTGCTGTGTCCCTTGTCGGCGAGTCTTTTTCCGGCACTAGGTACTGAGGCGGGGACAGCAGTCAGATACAACACCCACATACCAGCGTGGTCTCAGAATACAGGGATAAATTTTGTCCTGGTCTTTGATGAAGAGGAATTTCGCACCATGAAGACACATAACCTGATATTTTTTCGGAGCTGGGGGTATTTTCTGCAGTAATTCTGATGGCCAATACCTAGCAAATCTTAGTTTGGTGAGCTCATTAGAAACGGAAAATACTGCGATAACTTTACATAAAAAGGGACTTACTGTTCAACCTTTGTCGGTCTAAATGAAGTTTTGGGGAGCCGAATACCGAGCACGAATTTATCTTTTCAGGATACTCACTGGCACGGTTGAGCTGTCCTCGGCAGCAAAGTGGGTAACTATCGACGAACCTGTGGAAGAAATGTGTGTCCACACAGCCCTTATTTCAGACTTACCCAGCACGTCAAGCCCGTAATTTCGCGGAGGCGCAATAGACATAATTTCTTCACGAAAGCTTGCTTAGGAACAGTCATCCTGTCCTAGAAGAACCCCAGACCTGAACCTACCTTTCGTTGTTGGCAGGATTAACTTTGACGCAGGATGGAATTTATTGGAGATCAGAAGTCATGCTTGTAGAATCCTTTCCTTGATTGTATGTACAGTGTATTTCCAATAAGATATGGGCTAACTATATCACGAGCAGTTTGCTGGCAAACTAGTAACTCTACTCTTCCAAACACTGTCACATTCACCTTGCAAATTTTGTTTTCTTTTTCCAGTTTCCCGGAGTTATTTGTAAATCAATATCTTCTCACCGTCTCGTCAAAGTCTTGCCTCTGGTGCCACAAATAACCTCGAGAATGACAATCTGTCATTGTTGCATAGGTTGTCGAATTGGAAACCTTCGGGACTTCATAAGCAAAAAACCGTTCCACGGTCTATTTTGTTTAACTTTTTACTGGGAGATATTTTCCGAAAGTTAAAACGCTTTCTTGTTTTTTTTCCTGAGAGCATGAGACCCGTTGTCCGGGCTTATTAGGATATAGAAGATAGGGTTGTCCATCTTCACCAAGTGACAATTAACCCAGCACCTCCATTTTACTCACCTTGGATCACCAATAGATTATTTGCAAAACTGGGGATATTTGTCGCCAGGTTTGTATGGTAAGTGGATTGGAACCTGGTCTGTCGATATGACTTTCACTCCGATGGGACCACGGTTCGGGTATCCGTCATCTTGAGTATGAAAACAATGTTCTATTGCCCCAAGGTCTAACTAGAGATGATGTTGACACAGGAACCACACGACTCTGCGGTCAATTTTAAGTTTTTCGTGATTTAGAACTTATGCAATTATCTGTTCTGGACCAAATCGCAGGAAAGTCCACTGTTTATACCTTCCAAATATGGGAAAATTTGGTGTGCACTTAGCCAGAAGTACGAAACCCAATAACATAGGTGGGATCGCATAAATTTTTAAACGTTAGTCACTTTCATGGTATCCCGAGCCATCTACATCACTCTCCATGTTGCAAACGGTCACTCAGACTGTAATCAGAATGCTACCACGTTCTACCAAGTAGCGTCGTTAAATTTTCTTCCCGTCCCTGTTGTCCTTAAAAAAGTTGAGTTTCGAGTGTCCCCACCAACTGAAATCCTGCTTATCATTCACAAACACTCGTAGGCAAACAAAACTTGGGGAGTTCGAGGTTCCGGATGGTGAATTCGTTACAATTGTCAACACATGCTGAACTTTTGACCCCTTTTGTGTTAACGGTCTCACTGCCCACTGTCCGTCCATCGTTATCCTACGTATTCCGCTTCCCATTTGCGTGTATGCATTTCACATGCCTAAATTAATATCAGACGGAATTTGATACGCAGGTATACTTTGTATTCTAAACAATAGAACCGATTCTCACTGAACAAATACGGTCCATTTTCGTGAAGCTGAGTAACGGTCAGCAGGTTTGAACGCAAGGAAGTTGTCCTTCTTCACATAAATTATCGGCAAACACCTGTCTTGTTTCACACACACGCGCGCGACATTGTATACTTCGATAGCATGTGGGTGTTCCCGAGGAAATGTTGGTAGATTGGTACAGTTTAGGTCAGGCCCATATGGCATTTACTGAAGATACCTTTGCAGTTTCTGAATTGCCAATTAGGTGATAAAACTTACTCGTGTTGGGGTGAACAAAAAAACCACACCGTTTGTGTTGGGTTTACAAGAGCCATCACTTTGGTGTAACTGGATATTGATTCCAAACTGACGACATATTTGGTAATTTTCGGTTATTCATGGGTTCTTCTCATTTTTACTCGCACGCTAAAAATAATGGTGATGCTGAACTTGGTCATTTCCACGAAATCAAACTTGGTCCTTGTTAGGATCTTAGCTGTTGTAGTCCAATGAGTCTAAATTACTATCAAAGAACGACTTCTCTTTCTTCCTCAATATTGATATAGGTCCGTCGCTGACTTCAGGTGACAGGTGATCCGGCCTCGGATACACAGTATCGAACCAGGGATTACTTGAGATCATCTATTTCATACTCCGAATTGATCGCGGCTATTCGAGGTCTGTGAGTGCGGTGAGTAGCGTAGCTTACATCACGCGTTGCTCACATGAATGATGTGTTCTCAAATGAATTTGAAGTGATATTAGTTTACACGGCTGACAAAATTTTAACACTTATTGGTATCCAAGCTTCTGACACTTAGGTTTTGATGAAATAAGGCTATAATTGCCTGCCATTTTCAGCAGCAGGCAAGAAAATGGGATATTTTAGTTAACACTAGTTAATTTGTCAAGTAATTGCTGCGTCAGCTGAAGCCATTGGACTGGCCAGTTTACACTCTCGAGCTGAACCCGAATAGGAACGTTTGGGCCGTACTAACGCATCAAGTTCACAAGTTCACAGCCTGGTAAATGGTAACTGCATAACTCTGGCGAAGTATACGCAACCAAGGTATCATTCAGGTACACAACGGAAACAAAATAAAACGGGTAATGGTTGTTTTTATGTGAATTAACCAAAGTTTACTACTTAAAACGATCCTGCTTGGAAAGGTCAAATACGTTTTTTTGTATTCAGTTTCCGCTTCTTGTTGGCTTCATGCAGATTCATTTTAAGTTTGTTTTCTTCAATTATTAGCTTCATTTTTACCTCATTCAGACCGAAATTTGTTGGCATCGGTGATGGGATTATGACACGAAAACACGGTTAATCCCACAGATCAGTCATATGGTCTATTAAGCTAATTCAATTCTCAGTTTTGCAATCTGGGTGGCCTCGGGAGCTTTTACAACGTTTCTGTTAGTTCTGCAGATAGTTCACAATTCAGAAGGGTTTCCGTCGGCTTTTTCTTAATGGATTTACCCCGGACAACCTACTTTGCTACTGATTTATTTATTCCCATCTCTATGAATATATTTTACGCGCGACCGGATCAGGTTCCTACGAATAATAACCCATATTATGTAAGACAGATGAATGCGTGCTTCGCCCTGCTGAAATAAACTGAATGATGGGAAAATATACCCTTGTATAAACTCCCCCTCCCCCCGCTTCTACTGAACGAATCAATTCTTTTGTACCGTAGTTAAAAGCCCACACACTGAAGCACCAGTAGAGTGCTACGCGTTTCCCTATTCAGCCCAGTAGGCAAGCCTGATCATGCAATGTCATAAATGGAAGAATTCGCTAATATGAAACTACAATCATCTCCCGTTGATTGTGCTCTGACCCAACAACGTTTTGCCGTCAATTTTTATCGAGAGGATCATGACAGATCTCCGGCAGATTACTGGCAAGTGGCCTTCAAGAACCATCGATTCCTACGCTTCTTTTCAAATATGGAGCAGTCGAACTGTACTAGAGTTAATTCCGCAATAGCTGATCTGTTCTGTTCTGATAATTTTCCTTTTTCCCATTACAGCTCAAGTAATGCATCCCGAAAATGCACCAGCTAACTAAACCCGATCGCTGGTTACCAGTCTCGTCGGGCAGTCATCAAAGTATCCTATTATGCCTCACTGAAAGCTTGTTTCATTTAGCCTGCTCTGGTAGAAATCCTACTTTCAGTATGGCTGAAATCGCGCTTTGAATGAACCGACCGATCGTCTTTTAAATGATAGAATTCCAAGACCAGTGTTTGGGCATGTGTTTCAGTGGGTAGAATCTCACCAATTGCGGTGGTCTTAGGAATACTTGGCACTTCCGTATATGAGAACGATATTTGAGAAATTTAGGCTCAAAACAACATGCCCTGTTTCGTCAGAGCCGTATCACGAAAAGTGCCACTTGAACGAATTCGTTAAACATCCTCAGGTTTGGTGTCTGTCCCTTAATATCCCTCGGTACCGAAGTTGTTTTTGGGAATAATACCACGCGGAATCACAGGGAACAGCTTTGCAACTTTGAACCTCTCACTGCAAGGAAAAATTCCCTTCCAAAAGTTTGCTTCGCGAAGTACTTGGAAATTACCTGAAGAAATTTTAGCTGGTCCACTCTGATTGAGGCACCATTCGTCATATTCCGACAATCTGCTTTTTAATCAACCGACCTGAGGATGTTACCTGTTCCCCAGTAACTTACACTGAGATTCAACACCACGTGGATCCTCCCAAACGGCATAAATTTTTTAGCTGCTGTATTTCCCGGGATCCTTGTGAAGGAGTTCTACCCTGCTCCGAGGTCGCTGTGAAAAGCTTTGGGATATAGAAAAAATTATTTACAGTTGCGCTTATTTAAAGTCACTGGTCAGCGTTTGTCGGACGATCCTGGACGTTCATCCAGTTCTATCTGACACCTGTTCTGCCTGTCAACATCACCTAAAATGCAACATGTTGTCCGCCTGTGCTAAGGACTACGTTCATTCTATTCCCTTTTGTACGCCCTTATATTTTCCAATAGCCACTTCGTGACGAGTGGCCTGTGAATTCTAGTTTCATTTACACCCTCAGAAGCAGCACACTTATGCCTGTCTATCTGATTAAAAAGCTATTTATACGGTCATCTGACAAAGTTGTAGTTTCGTACGCCGAAAATCTGTCGTAAGATGCGTCTCCTGATTTGACTTAACTTGGAAATTTTATAATGCATAGTACGAAAGATTGATAGTTAAAACCCAGGGACTTCGGTTGAAGAACCCTAAGAAATGGGTTAGATGAACTGAGGTTCTTTTGGGGAGCAGAAGATAAATACAAATGTTAATTCGAAACTGAATACCAATAGAACTGAATCATTTCTGATTTGAATCAAAAAGCTATTCACTCCATATCACACTCTACAGGTGGTACTGCGTGAACAGTCCATGTATTAGCTCCTGTCATGTCTACATGTCATAATCAGTTTACTCATTGGATGTTTGTTTTCACACACAGTTCTTCAGGTTGTTGGAGACATGTATTTTAAACCACCAGGATTAAAGGAATGTCCAGTTACTACTAACCCAAGCACAATATCATAAGTAGAGTTTTTATGTAATCACAATGTAAGACACTTGTGGATTTCTATATTGGACAGGCATCCTGGCTGTAAAGTCAGGTGATTGTGTAATCGCTTCATCTCCGTTTGATCGGTAGCTCCATCTTCCCACCTGATTATATTATGCTTTGTCCACTACAAAGGAACAGTGCTGGAATTGAGGTTCCCTCAGATAATGAACGTATAGCTTTGGGCGTGTCCAGTTATTAACTCAAGATATCGCAGATGAGGGGGAGCCTGTTGTCATTATCGAGAGTATCACAAGTTAAACACACCGACACGATATTCACTCCTGATGAACGCAAACTAGAGAAGAACTCGCATCAAGTTCATCCAAAATCGTCATGTCGGAACAAGGGGAGAACGGTTGAAATCAGAATGATGTTAATATACATTCGGAAAATCTTACAATCAACCGCAATATACTCTAGTGCGTTGCTATGCCAGGCTTCGGCAGATTCCGAAAGAAAACAGAATGTCAGCTGAGTAACGCGATACAAGCAGATATTTAATTCGGTTTACGGGCTGATTCTCTTTAAACTTTGCATAGATGTCCACATAACTCCATAAATCTCAAGTTTCGTTCAACGTCTTGGTCGTGAATCTGAAAATTTCTACACAATATGCACGCAAAGTGTAGGGCTCGAAACCACTTTGTGAAAACTAACTTCGTGTCATGGTTGTTGCTACCAGTTGTCTCGCTTCTGGCATCGAGACTTTGGTGCACTGTTGGACAAGTCTCAGCAGTTGGGAAGGCTACCATATTTTTTATCAAGGGTATCGACACCATGTGCTATCAAAATCTACCATTAGGTATCCCGCTGAGCTTTAGTACTTAGGTTAAATGGAACAATACATTTCACCTTGTACACCAAACTGTAACCATCTGTACCAATGAAGGAATCGTAAAGCCATCACCCATAGCCACGGTTGGCAGCAGTGCTGACAACGATGACATCTGGCACAGGCCTTTGACTGGCCACATGGTTCTGGTCTAATCGCCTGTGCACGTGAATGTCTCTCCGTCGATTAACCACAATAATACCTTGACTTGTGCCATCGAATGAGTTTTACTCACCAACCTTTGACAAGGATTGTTTTTAGGGGCGCCAAAAGCAGCGACGCTCATCCGACACAGCAGGGTGCTACTGATTGTTCGCTCTCGCTCTCTTCTTCTCAGTTGTCGTCGAGACTTTACATTTTTAATGATTGTTGAGAATCCCCATTCAGCCCACCCTTGTATATATCACTACAGCATCTAGTCTCAGTGGTTCAGGAAAGACGTCCCACAGCGGCGAAGAGACAAGGAAGCCCCGACTGCACTTCAAGGAGAATAATTGGTTTTAAGGCAAGACTGATGCGTCTGGTGTGGACCGATGGGCATGAGTTATATGCGCATGGGCACCAGAGGATGAGCGAACTGTCGAGCTATCTTATACCATGGCTCGTTACTCAGAAATAATGCAAAAATGGTATTTGTAACACAGTGGATTCAAGGGTTCATTCTGGTGAGGCATCATCAGAAAAGTATGTTAGTAAGTAGGTTACAAGGTCTGAAAGTGGCTTCGGAGTGAGTTCTCTTTCAGTGACGCCGTACGCTCTCAGTTAGGTTGGGGCAGTGATGAAAACACTCGTCAATGCGGCATTCTATGGAGGAAGAGTGCAGTACCCGTTTATAATTCTATGAAGTCTCTCTGACCGGAAAGCCAAGAGAAGCGCTTCAGAGGGAGCTTGTTCCGGTATATTCATGAACATTGACTCAACAGAGTATAAACAAATTGTCACCAGGTTTCTGTCATCAGTGGTTTGCAGCACTGGCGACATCTTGATGTAAAAATGCCGTTTATTACAAAACGGACCCTATCAAAAAAGGATATTTAGAGAAAATCGTGGGAAAAAAATATAAATAGTCTTAATGGGACAGAATACACATAATATACTCTATACACAAATGGTCTATTTAAATCGACAGCGGTCAGGAAATATTCACGTATCGTCTACGGCTTCTGATCGAATGGAGCACAACTGGGATTCCACTCCAATGTGCATTTATTTACTCAGCACGGACCTCAAAGTTAAATGCATAAACCATAATTCTTCCACAGTGATTTATTCTTCCGTGTGCGAGCTCCCACGTGGATCACGTGATTCTGGATGTATTCCAAAGTGAAACAACCCCCACATGCTGACATTAGGATCCCAGCTGCAAGCCACACAACAGATATTAACAACTGTCTTGACAGCAGTTTAGAGAAAGGAAAGATTTCTTTGAAGGAAACTACTTATATGGTTACTGAAAACTCCTTGGCAGGTGAGATTATCAGTTTCACCCTTCCTGATGCTCATCAGATATTCGTAGACCCACGGTTTCAGCCAACCTGATATTCTACTCGAACTCAAATTGTACGAAATCCGCAGAAACTGCACACCAGTCTGGTGTTATCAGGAGACTCAACGAAAATTTAGGCGAACCACCGTTTACGACATCCTTCAACGTAATGTTCTCTACAGAGGTCGTCTCACGTTTCGTTTGTTGTGATATTCGCAGTACATTTTTTATGGAGGCTATTCACACACCTGATGGAAACTCTCGGACACTCCACGACCGGGGCTGATCAGACAGTTTCCGTCAACACCGGTTTCCACTTGAACCCAAATAGATGCAATCCGCGAAACACGCGCATTTGTGTACAACATTGGTTTTGACTGGAGACTCGACTGAATCGCTCGTTTATATTATCGTACCAACTGAAACATGAGGCTATCTTTGTGTGGCACATTCATCAACGAAAGATTCAACTGGAATTCTGTTGAGTCTGTGGTTAAAAACAAATTAGTTGTACACGAAACGGTGGGATGGTTTACCATTCAGGCAGATTTGAGACCATCGTGTTTAATGTACTAAAATTCCCCCGGAACACCAGTAATCAAGTATGCACCTGAAAGACACTCGCGTGAATAATACACCCCAAAAGGACTATTACTCGATTGAACGACCAGGTGGCACAAAGCGGTTGCAAATGCCGAGTTTGCATTCTTAACGTATTCAATAATTGAAGGAAATGTTAAGAGCATCTAACATAAACTATAACATTAAATTTGCACAAGCGGCTCTAGCATTGGCCAGATTTCGGAAACAACCGCACTGCACAGGATACTGGACGCGGCTTATAGCAAACTAAGACTGTTGGCAAATTATGATAAGATCGAATACAAATTTTTACTTGCATCCCTTGTAGATTGTTCCATATTTCCAATGTGTCCAGAGCATCCGGTAAGTGCTTTACCGCCGTTCTGGATATCTTCAGTCACCTGGAAAGGAACTGCTTCGCGTTTTCTGCTCACATAATTTTGAACATGTTCCGGAACTCAGAATGTATCCAGCCTGATCAACTGTATGCCAGTGACTGTTTTTTCAATTCATCATCCATTTGCTGACACTGGTTATTCTATGCATATCACGTGACTGTCTGACCCATGTCGGATTACCTGATGACACTGAGGGTGAGTGGAGCGAATAGGTCGTGGGGTCCAGCAAACACTCCACTTTCACTTGAAATTGTTCGTCTCAATTACCCAGTCACTCATTTACGGGTTTCACTTGTTGCTTGGGCAGCCGTTGCTTCGATTGCGAAATAAGCGATTTTCTGTGTGCACTGATCAGTTAGGTGAACGGGCATCCTTACTACTCGACTTTTGCTTCGCTGACGAAAGGGGATATCTCGTCAGAACGCCTGTATAAGTTCATACATTAAATTTGCTCTCTTAAGTCCCCATAGGTCGATAACATTTAAAACGTTGCGTGTTTGGGATCGTTCGGCACCTCAAAAGCCACGTTGAAGTAAATTATATTTCATGAGTGACCTTAAATATTTCCCCACATTATCCTCCTACGTCTTCTTGTGATAAAGATAGAAGGAAGTTGGGTCACAACTTAACGAATCTTATACCACAGGTAGATTGAATAAATGAATGCAGAGTATTTACATAATTCAGAAAAAGGATCACAACATTCGTTCTTTCGCAAGAAAAACTGATAGATTGTGAATCCCACCGATTTGGACAAGCATATGTACATTCACCGTAAATCCGTTCATCCCTAAGAGGTAGATTTGTTAAACTCTTGATTATTCTTAACATAAATAACTTAACTGAGTGTTGCTCACGTTATGAAGTTGTGGAATTCATCATTGAATGGTTGAACGACTGAGTTGTTCTGGTCAGTTTATTTGGTGAGCTACTGGGACTGCAAAGATGAACGATGCCGGAATCCGTAGAATTGGGTGTGTCTTCTAGTTGAGACGACAGTGTACGAACGACTTTTTGCCATTGCGGTTGAAAGTCTGGGGGTAAACCTAAAGGTCCCAATGTCCGGTACAAACAGTTGGGTATGGTGTCCTTTGACGCAGTCGAAGCGCTGAACGGCGGAAAGTTCAGCTCGGAATCAAAGGCAAAATTCTGCATGCAACTATTAGAATTGAGTGGGTGGCGCTCAGAATAGCTTGCCGGTGGGTTCAGCTTTGAATCACCACTAAAACCGACACGCATTGTTGAGGTGTACCACTCAGACATCCTCCGCCACCATTCCGTATTCGTTTCAGTTGGAGTTAGGTCACAAGGGGCCGCTGATGCGCAACTTGTCTTATCATAAGTGTTAAGGAAGAAATTCTGTAGTTCCGGCGTGATCGACATTGCCTGGTGATTAGTAAATTTAGGTATGGCGTTGTCTGCACTCACAGGGGATTGTGATTCGGTGCATAGTCCTAGGTCATTGATGCTGAATGAAGGCGTTTTGCCAAGAATCGGTTGACTGGCGTTTGAACTGGTTGTCCCCAAACTGGTGTTCTCCCGAAGAGCCAGATTTGACGCATGAGTGAGCTTGGACGCCATTGACAGCAACAAGTGAAATGGCGTATAGTTTAGTTCGGGTAAGAATGTGTGATCAGATGGGCTTCGGTGTACAACCGCACCTGAATTATCCTCTTGTCCAACTGAAGCTGCACCAGGACACGTTATTTCCAGCTTGGCTGACTGCTCTGCCACTGGCCTATCGGAGTAACTTGATCTACCGTAGGGTAAGTCCTGTTCATCTGCACGAGGAAGTCGGTCCTCTTTGGACGTGGATTCGGGGTTTGAAAAGCACCATCGCATTGGAAAGAATGACCGATCCGTCTTGGGTTTTTTGGAGGACTGATCTTCTTTCGAATTATGAATTCTGACCGTAGGAAACTCCTGCAACTCGTAACGACCATGTTTTTGACTATCTCTTTGGTTGATTTCTTCCTCGGTGACCTTTATGTGCTTGTCAGGTACATCAATATCGTCTACATCAAGCCATTCGTCACTGTTCTCTGAAAAACGTCTTTTTATTTGTCTGGATGCAGGAGGAGTGCAACAGTCAGCTTCTGGGGAGGTCTGATCTTCAGTCACCACTCGTCGGGATCGGTCGTAATCACATGTTAGTCCATCGCTCGAATCCGGTTCCATTTTGGCAGTCACTTGGCTTCTTTCGTCTTCCGAATTCAAATAGTTATCGGCAACACCATCACTGTCAGAGTTGTCTAAGTTTCTAAAATAAAAAATAAGATGAGACGGGGTTAAGCGTATTTTATTGCCAACGATAGAACAAATCGCTTGACTTCCATATTGCTCCAGATGACCAAAGAACAATGTGATGAACTCCATAGGAAAGTACATTGCTTGTCCAGGCACAGCTTGCACCTGACAGTCGCCCTTTGCAGGTGCCAATGACTGCGGGCAATAAATAGCTAAAGCTACTCAAAGTCACTAAAAAGTACGAAATGCAACCCGATGCAGTCCTAACCATGAGGCAGCAGCTCGAAAGAACTGGTAGTCCGGAGGCACAGGATTTTTCTCTAAAAACTTAGCACTACGTCTTATCGCGTCTTTTTGTTGTCCAAGAGTGAATCGACCTTTTTATCTTGCCCAGTCACTGGATATCCGGCATTTTGTCCTCTCAGGACGTTTTACAGTTTTACCGCAGATTGAATTATCTCCTGCGACTGAATTCGTTTTCGGAAGCCCTCAAAAACACTGTGCTAGAACAATCGAAGTTGCATTGGTTCCAACTAACTCTGTTCCTTTGGGTATGTACAGGCAACAATGGGCCGCATCCACAACCACGTTCAGTCAAACACTGAACAGTATGTATGTGTGGGCTTTGAATCCGATTCTCGTATCTCCTGTATTAGTTGTTGCCATGTAAGCTACCTAAACCAAGAAATTCGTTTCTGGGACCAGTCGAATTGTTGACAAAACAATGCTACACCTGCGTGTAATGTTTAGCCCCTTTTATGATTCACCTTTATAGTAGGAGCTGAGAGCTAATTGGCTCCAACATAGTTTCGAACTTGAACTGGAATATAACTCAGTTCATACTCAAATGCTTGAGTGGATACAGCACCATATGCCGAATGCTTATTCCGTTTTGTACACTCCATTTATCCGGTCTCGTTAGTCGTCATTAAAGATGGCTAACTTCCCATTTTTGAATACCGGAATCCTGGAGTAAGTGGTATTATCTAGTTTAACATATTATCTAATATGTCTACCATAGTTCCTCTTTACTGAGGTAGACAGAACTGAAAAAAATGGTTTGCATTGACGGGCTATCACCGGAATCCTGGAGTAAGTGGTATTATCTAGTTTAACATATTATCTAATATGTCTACCATAGTTCCTCTTTACTGAGGTAGACAGAACTGAAAAAAATGGTTTGCATTGGACGGGCTATCGTAGCAGGGGTAAGTTAAGATTCTTGAAATCATTCCCAGAATGACCAAAAACTACTGAGGCACTCAAACCCCACTAACATATCAATAGGGATGCCATCAAGTCAGAGAACCCGGCTTCTGACCGAATGCACAAGCAATCAATTCAGCAACGACTGACGAGTATACAGGTATGCCGCACAGCATGGCCGACGATCAGTGTTCCAGTAAGATAACCCGAATTAATGGTAAAAGTACTCTTCAAATACCGCGAGGTACGTCGTAACTTTGCACTTGCATGCCTGCAATAGAGCTGTTGTGTTCTTCGTTAGTGAGTCTTTTTCCGACACTAAGGCAATGGGACGGAGACAGCAGTTAGTTGCAGCAAACTGCCTCCTATCAGACCGCCCGGAAACCGACGATCGAAAGGAATAGAATGTGTTTATGTTGAAACCCAGGCTTAGACCTCTGTTGTCGCTAGCGTTTAAACTTTGTCGTTCGAACAGTCGAGCTGATTATCTGAGGGGAAATACCGTAAAATGCACTGTTATTAGAAATGTAACAACTCAGTCTACACAAGTTATGGGCATAAATACGGCCGCATCAGCTAAACGTGGTTGTCAGGATAGCATAACGGCCACTCGGGACGCGCCAAGGAGATTCTTTACTGCATTCCTCAAAAGTGACCATTTTCAAGTTGACCAATATTCAGAGGTGTGCCTTTTTTCCATAATAGTTGTAGACACCTTCTTATCGGAAAGAGTACCAAATAATCATTAGCTTGTCATCAATGAGCTTGCACAGTTTGGCTGGGAATTTTCACTCTACGTTTATTCAGTGAACAATGCTCGTTCCTCTCAAATATACTACAGAGCAAGCAATTCAGACAATGGGGAAATTTAAACGGGGGCGTGTATGCCCCCGGCTTTTTGTGACTAACTCTGAATGGAAAACGTTGTTTCTAATTCAATACGATAGAGAAGAATTTCAAGTGTAAATTAATCAGTACACCCAAAAAAATTTGTGTATTATTTCCAAGCATATAAGAAGTACGATTGTTGAAAGGAGCTCAACCTACATTACTAATAAAAAGCTAACACATTAAAGACAGTTGTATATAAAACATCCATGTTGAAGAGGTCGTGAGTTTGCATTAGCAGTTTTTCGTGCAATCGAATGGAAACTATCATGTTTGGGTAAATACCAACACCAATGAAAACGTTATACAAACACCGTCTTTCACGCACAAATATGTCCGTTCGGGTTTCTCCAAATTCCATTCCGTAGATTTAAACTATGCAGGTATCAAAACCAGGTGAAGATTAAACATACATGTTAGTTTGGAGAGCTCCAAATAAACAACAATAAGTAGCCACCTACAACCGACCTTGTTTGCTTCTTTGACTGAGTGATTTGCATTCTTGGTTGATAACTCTTACTCGAACTCTGGTGATATTTTTTCGTTGCACGAAGCAGAAATTAAGTTAAACTAAGACTCCACTCGGTCGGTAATCATATATCCAATCGATAGCCAATTCGAGCTTTGCTTAGTTGTGAGATGTTCTTCATCCCTATCAGCTACCTATTATTGCAAACCCATTTATTGAATGGAAACTGCAGAAAGCAAACACCATACTCCATGTGCTATGGGCTTGTGTGTAAACTTACGAGAAGACAACAAACTACGAACAGCATCGCAATCGATTTAGGGTCAGGGCAGATTGTTAGGTATTGCATATCAGGCCCAAGGAGCCTTATAGTGTGTCGGAGGTCATGGGCTAGATTCCCAGTTGGCTCTGCGTCTACTTTCCCTAAACCGTCCAGATCATTGGAGAATAACGTGTTCTTTTGGAACAGTATACAAAAGTAAACGCAATGAAATGCAGGTGTGTGTGTGTGAATATGTTTACGGATTGTTAGATTGGTCGCGACTGGCTTGTGAACGCTTAGCCACCAGATGGGGAACATCAAGTAAATGTTGATATTGCATCGACAGAATAGTAATCAGTTGTACACTAAGTCATTCAGCGAAAGATAAATGCGAAGGGAAAGCAATTCGCCACATTGTGAAGAGGGCATGTACTTGCGAAAGATTTTGGCTTTCCGTAAATGCGTTATTTTACCGTAACTAGCATCTGCTAAGGTGTATGGCTTTTCATATCTAAGTGACATTGTTATTTGACGATCACTTTACTTGAAACGAAACTGTGGGCATTCGGACAAGCAGCGCGGTGCTGTGTTAGTTAGTTACTATTGGTTACTGCTTGTTCATTATTAATTTGTTATTTATTCTCACTGTCTATTCATCCTTCACCTGATTCCACACAAACTATTCACTTAAAAAACGAGTAAAATCGCTTTCAGTTAAGGAAACGAGGCTAGAAATTCTAGCCATCATCTTGCAGTTATGCATGTTTAACTGCACTTTATTTGACTTTTAACTTCACTCTCTGAGGATTCAAAATTGTGCTGCTGTCCATACATCCATGTCACAATGCAGTTTTTTCAACTAATGAATTTTTGAACCATGAACTTGGTGACTAGTACAGGGTAGATGGAGAAATTTGTAAATGTCTAGCGGAGAAAAGTCTTTCCTCTTGAAAAAAATATACAAGCACATGAGAAGTTCTAATAAGCTAGAGAAGAATTCGTGTTGTGGAGGCTCTCTGATCGGTCTCCTTTTTATTGGATCTCTGTTAAGCTGCAATCAACTCGGTGAATTGGGATTGGATTCCTTTCTTTATGACACACCAAATATTTTGTTGCTGTATAGGTATCCGGCTACTAGTGTACCTAACAATTTGGTTTCAACGGAAAACCCAACTGGATCCCAGCTGAACCTCTCGTTTATGACATTTTTTAACTGACCGTAAACCAAAAGGACCGCTTCGTGTCTCAGCTGATACGATATTCGTGATGTCGCAGGAAATCACTGAAAAAAAACGTTGAAAACATCTCGGTAGATTATTTTAGAGCCTATCGGCACAACGCCAAACGTTCCTTCAACCTTCTGTTTGAATTGAAATTGTAATTCGCAAAATACACTCTTTTGCATACCATTTTGGTTTCTACGCGAGACGGAAACCCGGGAACTGCGCTTTCGTGATGAGTTTCATGAACTGCGGACCCGGTCGTGTGCTATCGAAGTGTTTTAGCAGCCATGTGGGTGGTTTCCTCGGAGAAAATATAGTTCCCCAGGTTTTTAAGAACAAATGTTCAGGCAACTCAAATCAATCGTCTTTATAGTGAGAGCGCCCTAGAAAATGCTGATTCACTGAACCGATTATTCGGACTTTAAAATTCCTCAATAGGAAACCAAATTTGGCAGCACTCTTTCTCTTTTGACATCCTGTAGTTTCATCCAGACCCAACACTAAATACCAAATTCAATGACACGTGACAGAGTGCCCGTGATGTAGCTTTCTAACTCTTCTGCTGGACCTCATTTTTTCCGAGTAATTTTGTGTCACTGTGGTTTAGGCACAAATAACCAATCTGTTATGAGTACCAAATAAAAGAACTTGGCTGCAGTATTCAAACAATGACTGCACAAAGTAAACAACTTCTTGAATTTCTAACATGCCGGTTAAAAAGTCCGACAAAGTAAACGCAACTAAGTTAATCTTAAACCACCTGCCCTCTTATATTCTCATGCAGGTTGTCTGGCAAACATTGCAACACACTGTGTGCATTTATGGAGGCTAGGTATCTATCTATGTACCAAGTGTATTCCAATCACACACCCTTGAAATGGTATCAAGTAAGACTAGTTTTGAGAATGCAAAATCTGAAGTATGAGAAACAAACCCTTCGGAACCAGTGGGGTTCTGCTGAGAGTCGCTCGGTGCCAAACAAAAAAAGCAGAATTACAAGTTACACAACGGAACACATCACATACTTTCCATGATACAAAACACATGTGAAAGTTATCATATCTGATATACTTGTGAGAGTGAGACAGTACGCACCGTGTGTTTACTCAGGAGTTTCTAACGAAAATAATGGTCAAAATAATTGATATTATATTAGTACAAAGGTAAGAGACATCGGCAAGGTCGCATGTCATTCAGTCATTCTACCAAGTACTTTAGTTTTAAAAGCAGGAATAGAAATACGAAAACCTGCCCAGAATCACAAAAGACCTGATATGCACTACCGAATACGAAATGAATGAGAAGTCAGTTGAATTTACTTATTCTACAGTCGCTGTCGAACTAGTTGTCCAGGGCAGATTTTAAAAAAATTTTCTCCTTATCCTTCATTGCAAACAACACAACGCGCACATATTTAATGCCTCTTTATTGCTCAAAGTCAAAGTTGTTGTCAGATGACAGTACATCAGAAAACGCTCGAACATTGTATAAAAGTTATTCCATTATGATGGAAAATACGTGAGTACATTCTGTGAAAGTATAAAACGCCGTAAAATACTACGTAAAGTCATAATAAAACACAATGCAACTATGGGGAACTCTAGTACAGTTCACAACCGAAGGTGTTTCGTCCAGGGAGGTTAGTCAGTAAAGATTATCTCACGTCCATCGGGACAATTGAATTTCATTTGTATCTAATAGCGCTTCAGCAGCTCTTGCAACAGAGGCGCAAAAAGTCTCCATTTTGTCCTAATGGAATGCATCCAGTACACAATAATTCCCCGTATCCTTATTTCATTCATATTAGCCCATCATGATGAACCTGTAGAATCGTGATCATCCTTGAGAATTTGTGATCGGTCCGTTTAGCCAAGCCGTATAAAGAATCACTGAGCATAGTACGTTAGTAAAATGGATTAGACTATTTCCATTGTGATGTCTCCTTCCAAGCTTCTTTGAAAAGAACTGCGAACGGAACACTTTTTCCTGCTTACACAAGCGTCTTTTCTATTGATGAGTTTCTTCTCTGAGGAATGAGTACTGTATCAGCGCAGTAAACTGGTTCTTGAGTGATCAAGTGGATCTTACCGTGCAAACAAGTTTGTCCACGTGAGCGCATGCAGACATTCGAAATAAAGTTGAGAAATCCGTAAGACTGGAAATCATTATAACTCATCGAAACTTCGAAATCCTTGTACCGAGGATTTATTTGGACCAACAACGTCTTGAATAAGGAATGGGAAGATATTCGTTGTTCAAGTGGAGACCATACGTACGAATGGTATCCAGACCATCCAGCAGTTGTTGATCCACTGGAAGTCTACACACAGAAGGAAAACCACAAGCATTTTATGCAGAGCCGAAAATGATGCTGAGTGCAGGCCGACAGCATCGTTTGAAACAGTACCCAGTTAACTTGTGTCGTTTTAAGGAACCCACCCTTCAAGAAAAACCGCTTCGGGCCTATCCCTTCAACCGGTCTCTTATGACTGATAAAAAATCTCCGACGGTCCGAAATCATTTTCGCCCTTTCCGAAACTCAACAGGTGGGCGCAGTTCACTAGTTTGCGTCAACCTTGTAAACAAAAGATCCAGTTGTGCTTCTAGGTGAAAACAAATTAGTTTGCATATTAATGTTGTATGCATGAATTGCTCTGTCTGTATTGACTACTTGGAATCAATCCTCAGAGATGGCCTCTTTTCAAACCTGGTTTAGAAGGATCTCAATGAACCAGCCATAAGTTGTTATATCGAAAAGACGTGTATCTCTGTCCTGTACGGAACAGAATCACGGCAAGAAATCCAAAACCATCCACTGAGAATAATCTTCTCTTCCATTCACTGACCAGATACACTCATTATGCCACGTACGATAAAATCAAGGGCGCTCATCCCAAATCCTGTTCCTTTTTGGGGAAGGGGTTTGCCGCGCGTGACCACCAAGGGTAATTTTGTTGGAGGCTCGAAAGTGGCCCCTCGGAGAACTCAGTGGATTGTTTCTAGTTGGGAGAGTGACCTCCATTCGATGAGAATTATTGTGTGACCACTACGTTCATTTCGTTCTGAACATCTATTTCGGGCTTTCAGTGTTTACGGAAGTCAATAGGTTATTCATTTCAAAACTGAGTGTTTGAAGAGCGTAGATGAGCTAAGTATTTAAGGCCTCAAATGGGTGTGTTGCCCTCCATCCTTGATATGACGTACACACGGTACAGAGACCCGAAAACATGATTAAGAGATAAGCGGCCTATTCAATTCAGTTCTGTGGGACCCCTGTACAATTAAGTGGAACTTAAAAGGATGACAAAAATGCTCTTTTGTTCTCTTCTGGACGTGACCTCGTCATTGACAGGAAACTGTGAGACATTTCTTGTCAGATGAATCTAATGACGGTTTCCTACTTTTTTCAGCCACTTGCGTCACAGTAACGATCACAATTTCTGGAAAATTCTGTCGTCCGTAAAGCATCAAAATATGTCGCTGTCCGTTTGTGCACTGCGGTTGTGCACAACCACTAACCCAACGCTACGCACAACTACGACTGATGATGGATCACAATTTCTGGAAAATTCTGTCGTCCGTAAAGCATCAAAATATGTCGCTGTCCGTTTGTGCACTGCGGTTGTGCACAACCACTAACCCAACGCTACGCACAACTACGCACTGATGATGTCACCTCGATTGGTGATGAAACGTTTGCAACCAAATTGCCTAGCTCAGAGAACAAGCCAACGACCATCTACGCTACCTGAGCTACCGACATTCTCCTCTATGTCACTGTCTATTGACAACCAAAATGGCTGTCCAGAAAAGAGGACACAATTTGCACGCCATGATTATCATGAATACACTTACACATCTGACCGTGTTGTCCAAAGGAAATTACAGTTAACGCTCATGTGGCGAAAGGTTTAGCCATGCGGCCTGAAGACACAAAAGTAGGTTCCATATGTGAACAGTAACTTAGTGTTCTTGTTAAAATCAGTTGGTAAAAACCTCCGGATGGGAGGGGATAAACAAGGGGATAAAAATATACTTACTGATTCTTCGCAGCGGCTGCACGGTCCCTCTGACGTCTGTTTTTGAACCAATTCCCCACCTGTGTTGGTGTCAATCCTGTGGCAGTGGCCAGTTCTCGCTTCTTCGCCGGACTTGGGTAAGGATCTTGCAGATACCACTCACGGAGTAACCCACGAGTGCGTTCTTTGAAACAATGGGTTTTCTGCTCGCCGTCCCATATGGTTCGAGGCATTGGAAACTTCTTCCTAACTCGGTACTTATCCACGGGACCGAGAGGACGACCACGAAGTTTCTCCGCTTCTTGATAGTGCGCTTCAAGCCATAAAGCCTGTAGCTTTCCGTGAACCGATTTTGGAAAAGTATGCCTTTCGAGAATCGCGTACAGTTCACGGAAATTACCCGTATGAAATGCAACCAGAGCGCGGGCCCTTAGAATCACATCGCTTCTGTTGAGCACCTCCCAGAGGCTAGCGTGCAGCGGTAAGGACCATAGAAAACGGCTCAAATGATCAATATCACCGGCTTCTTCAAATGTCTGGCATACTCGTATAATTTCTTGCGGAGCAAAGGAGAGTGGTACTGGACCAGTGGATGAGTCATGTAAAACGGAAGGTAATTTTGAATAGTCTGTGGGTAGTTCAGAGGAGGGTCGGGCAGGTATGTGCCGGGACACCTTCGAAAATTTAGAAGGGCTGCTAAACTGAAATTTGGGGCGCGTCCGGTGTTTCAGATTGAGTGGTTTTGTCGTACCATTCATTGGGACAGAACTTGGAAGGCTCTGATCCCCAGGTGACACCTTCGTTGCATTCGGTGACAACATTGATGATGATGAAGAAGACGGAGAAGTTGACTGATTTGTCAAGGCTACCGTAGTCGTACTGGTCCGATTTTTCCACCGTTCAGGCATATCACCACTTGTAAATCTGGCCAGGTCGGCCACAGACGGCACTGATGAGGGTAGAGGAATATTTGGGACCGTTGGAGAAATTGAACCAGGAATGGAGTTTCTGACAGCGGTCAAAGCTGCCAAAAATTGTTGTGGGTTCATTATCCAACTCATTGGATGAGGCAAGCCAGTGGTAGACTCACTCACAAACATTTTTGATGCGTCTATTGTAGGTGACTGTGGAAGGTTGAAGTGAAGATTGGGCATCAATTTAGCATGTTTTGACAAGAATCCAGATCTATCATTCTGCAGGAACAGTGATTCAAAACCATTCAGAGGATTGGTGGCCATATCCTTCTTTCAGTGGTTCACCGTAGACCGAATAAGTGGGTGAGAGACTGGAGTCAGTCCAGAAAGTACAGGCCAAGAATTGCAAAGGCGGGCCAAGTAGATCCGAGCGAACAAAACTGCGTTCAGAGTTCCGGTTATGCTTCTTTATGCGTTGACTTCGGAGAAACGGTGATTAGTGACTGACGGCGGTGTGTGCGTGAACAATATTATCTACTCTGGTAAAGGTTGTGTGAATATTTGCAAGGCCGACGGTGGCTGGATAGTTGTTTGTAACCGCACCCGTCAAGGGAATGAGTTAGATAGGGAATCGGTACATCCACACACCGTCATTCCCTGTTGTGTGTATGTGTGTAAGTGTATGCGAGGATGTGTCATGTTCACGACCGACTGAAGCAGCTGGTGATGGATTAAAATCACCGTGCTACATGATATGCGTGCACCAAAAGAAATACGTAGACGGGTGGAGAAAGGGGAGAGCGACACCACGTTTGGTTGTGATAATAGTGAACTGTGTGAGAGAAGAGATTTTGTGAACTACGCTAGCGGGCGCCCGCGAAGTATGTGCGCCACATACCGACGGAGCAGAACAAAGTCAGCCGGATCGTTTCCACAACATGTGATAGACACCATCTCACCCAGACGGTAACTTATCATTGGACAGTTGGGTCAGTCGTGGGGTGAATGAGGGTTAGCAAGACAGGGAGCAAGAGAAATAGGGCTACGCGGACATCTGATAGGTGTGTTCTGGTGTCGGTGATTTGATTGTGTGTACGTCTGCATGTGCCGAACGCCCCCTTCACACAGTCGGTGGTCGTATTATCGTATCGCTCATGCGAGTGTGGTAGGTTCACGAACCCTGTCAGGTACGAATTCCTGTGAGCGCTCTATGGAAGCAAATGAGCTATGAAGTCTGGCTGATGACGTTTCGATGCCGAAGCAGTTTTGGTCAGTTCGAAACTTGCTGTCATGGTGGTTGAGTTGAACCGGGTAGTGACGCTCATGGTGAAGGTCGGCGCAGTTAGCTGTTATTTGACTTTATTTGCACATTTTCCGATTTGAGAAATGAACTCAGTTTTCAGCGGAATTTGGGTCAAACAACCCGTCAAAAAAACTAAACCAAACTGTGTAGTTTAACGCCTTTTTCACCGAGGATACATGAGCTTACTAAAAACACCACAGTTGGAAATAGCTGACAAATGGAAAAGTTGACAAAAAGTTAACACAATCAGAGTGATGTAAATTGTGATTGGCTGTCCTTTTAAAGAAGGGTTGCTGTACTTGCCCCATCGATTGTTGGCCCTAGAATACATCCGAAAACCACAGATGATGCCATTGTGTTCTTCCTAAACGGAGCTCACGATGACAGATTTTGGACTTAGGACTATGCTGATGGGTCTGTATAGTGATTCTTAGTGTTTTTTACATCCTACGAATTATTTGATACACTGCGCTAGAGGTATTCCTCCGCACGGCATTGTGTACTTGTTTTCCTGAATACCACCGGCACGTTGGTAAATTAACAAGAATTCAACCATTTGCGATTGCGACATTCTCACACATTAAGAGGTGTCGTAAGAACAAACAGACCTTCGTCGAACAAATTTTTTCAGCTGCAGTTCTGCCAGATGAGATAAACTTCAAGAAGTCATAGAGCGAGTACATTGGAACCTCTGAACTGACTCTTTTTCCCCAATGGGAAGTGGGGAAGGGACATTAGTCTCACTTTTATAGACAGCCATCCACAGCTAGAATTAACCACCTCAATAACCGTCAGTCACTGTGACTGACCGAGGATTATCCGTCCAGTTGTGGATCCGCGTGTGCTGGTAAATAATAACTAGTGGTAACAAAGTTTGCAATGCTTAAAACTGTAACAAAGCAAGATTCTTTGTGCCCCTATTTGTAAGAAAATAATATTGAGATTACAAGGATAACTTCTAAAGCTCAAAGTGTGAGGATCGGTATCCTATGCAACCGGCTGCACAGCAGTCTTTAATTTGAAGTATACTCATCAGCGCGCTCTAATTTAAGCTGTGAAATATAAACTATCTTTGATTTGGATAGAAGAGATCTAGGGATAAGTACAGACTGTGCTTGTGCTATAATATTTTTGTTTAATATTCCCTGTCCAGCCAAAATCCCTGCACTTTCCACCCTCTATCGTTTTCTTACTGTTTCGGAAACTCTTTATGGATTCAGTGCACAGTAAAGAATATGTGACAGAAATCGTGTGGAAATAACCCTTCCACACCAAGTAAGCTTATCCGTTTCTCGTTTTTTTTCAATCTTCAGTTATAGGACACTGGAAACAGACAAAGTGATCAACAAGAAGATGCAACGGGCCTTAACGTCCCTGTGACGATCTGATTCTATATCCCGTCGGTTATTCCTTCCGACCGGCCCACTGAAGGTCTCGTGTGGCCTTGTCACGTCAGACGAATTACTGTCTCTGAGGTACACCAAAGCCTGTCTATCACATGCTTCAACTGATCATTTCAACCCAGGCTACTGTGCGCTTTCTAGTCGTGATATTTAAATATACCTTATCAATTAGTATCGTGTCTCAAACAGCCACCAAATAGTTATTCTGTGCTGCAGTCACCTGTATTATGGAGTTTGAATGCCTTACTGATCGATCTTCCGACCAGCTGCTGAATTTAGCCGATGGCCATAAATAGTGCGCACATGATCATGCATGATTCAAGGGAAACCTCATAAACTGAGGCATTAGAGCCACTCCAAGATCCAGTAGTTCTACTATTCACAACATCATTGAGTACAACTTACACATTCATCCGCATACCAAATTTGTTTTGACAGACTTCCCTGGAAACCAGCTTAATCCCTTGTTTATGATGTTCCTAATCAACAGGGCCGCCTCTGCTTTAGTTAGTACGATATTCGAGATATCGCAATACGTTTTACAGACGTAGTACACTACTTGTAAGGTCCCTGAAGACACTTTAACAGCCCATATCTGGTTTCGCACGTGCAGCATACTCAGTTGAATCTCCCGTCAAAACCAAATCGGTATGAAAATGAATATTTAAGTCGAACTTCATGCAATCTGGAATCAAGTAGAACATTTGGTTGACAGAAATTTGAGGGCGAGACGAATGGGACGTAACAGCGTGAATTTACTGACCTAAAGGTGCGTCGTTCGAACCCGGACCTCCTCTGTCTAGGCATGGACAGCCCAGCAGTGTCACAGACCTCACACTTCCCTCGGGTGGCATGGCAGCTAGGAACCAGAAAGGTGTTACAATTGAAAGATTTATTTTTTTGACAGAAACCAGGGGGTCACGTCCACCTGAAGAGCGAAACCAGTAGTGCACTGTCGAAGATTTTCAGCAACCCTGTAAGTGGTTTATTACGTCTATCCATGAATATGACTTTTATGCTCAGGCTCGGCAGACGCTCAAGCATTTCGATTAGTTGCCTCTGCATTGATGCCTCACAAAAAATAGCTTTCATGTGATATGACGAGAAAGTACACACTAGTCTAATTTTGAATGATCGACTGGTTCATATGATCAAAGTGTGTTTCAATCCCCAACTGGCGCGAAAAGTTAAGGCCTCGTTAATTAAGCTAATCAGCCAGGTGAGAATCGCACCTAGGTAGGAAAATACAAACAGTTTCACTGTTCATACCAGTCGTGGACAGTCTGTGCGCGACTTGTGAGGAAGATGCGAATCGTTATACCAGGCGCCTTTAGCTGCCAGCCAAGAAAAAATTACTTTTCCTTCCACTCTGCAGAACAACAACTGTTGTGTTCATGTGTAGCCTAAGCAACAAAGACACATGATACATAAGAAGAGAGTGAATTGGTGCTGAACAGCTTTGGACCACTGAACTATCAAAGATGCTTCTGACGGTTTGGTAGTTCATATTACAATCTAAATGTACAAAGCGTAGATAGTGATTGAGCACTCTCCGGTTGGCGAAATGGATGGAAAACGACAGAAGATAACAGCAGAGTTTTGCGGTAAGTCTAGCCCACCCGACATTTCGCAGAGATTGTGGCCTGTGGAACTGACGTTACTTGGCCACTCATTTTGATCAGCTGATACCATGTAACCAAATCAGTATAGATCGGTTGTTGTGAGCATAAATATTGTTAGCTCAGCGCAAACATTTCACCAAAGAACTCGCTCACAACTTGTCATTTGATGTCCTGGATTTCTCTCATTGTTTGTCGTAAACTAACTCCCGCGGCACAGCTCATTTCGGAAGCAAATGCCCTTGCAGATGTTTCAGCGCTTCCTTCTGCTCGACTGTCTTATCAGAGGCCTGGCTGTTGGCTGTTCATCTGACCTGGGACATACTTGCTTGCGCACACAAATGTTTACTCAATCGGTTTATCTTGACCAGGGTGCAAATTCTATTATGTGGTGGTAATCCCATGTCAACTAACCAACAGAAGTCAATGTCGCGAAATCTGACTTTATTGCTGTTTGCCTAAGGGAATGTTTCTAGCCAGCAACTAATGACAGACCTATACGAATGTCACTAATCCTGTTCCTCTGGTTGCAAATTTAAGTCGTTCTAATTTGAAAAAAATTACCTTTAGGTTCCATTTCTACACTGGTACACCGGCAAATCTGGTCAAACGGCTAATGATACTACTGGTCGGATAATGGCAGCAAAGCATTGTTAATGTCTTTAAGCAGTGAACTGACGGGCACCAAAGTGCATCAATGAGTCTTTTCAGTCGTCAACTCTCTGTAGCAGTATTGATTGGAAGCAAACCATGATTAAAATGTTTTTTTTAAATTTCACGTTTTTTTCTTGCTTCCAGAGCATTACAGACAGCGCCGAGGGTGAGCATCGTAATCAGGTAATAATACGCTGAATTCAGTAAAACTATATATA